>NC_033627.1:9153266-9186525 GCF_001540865.1 Ananas comosus
AGATCGGTAGGACGATCCCGCTTAACTCGCTTCCACCACACCGTCGCCGCCTTCCCTAGACAATGGGTGGCGAGGTACACTTTATCCTTCTCCAAGGTATTGAGGTCCTCGAAGAGCGTCTCCATTGAGTCGATCCACGACTCCACAACCGCTGGCTCCACCAAACCGCCCTCGAAGGTAGGTGGGTCGAACTTCTTGAACTGTATAAGCGCCGCTAAAGTGCGCTCTCGCTCCGCATCGACTGCCGCACCGTCAGGGTTTGAGGTTTCCGAACCGGCCGGTACTACCGTAACTGGAACAGCCGCTGCTGCCGCCGCTCCCTCGTCCACGCTCGGCACTACCGCAGGGGGCGCGACACGCTCGACACCCGCCTGGGCTGCCGCCGCTTGCTGACGCTCTATGGTCTCCTGGAGCCGCTGAATCTGTTCCCCTTGGCGTTGAACAGACTCCGCTTGTTGCCGCACTACTCCGATAAGCGCGGCCATTTGCTCCCTAAGCTCTCCGTCGCCACTTGCTCCGGATTGCTCGGGCACCGCATTCGCTTCCTCTGGCATCGACCTTGCCTGCGATCGACGTCAAGGTGCCATTGCTTCCTGAAAAGAAGCAACTCACATTAGTCACTTGACCAACATTACTTGACCATACCCAATTAGGCGAAAGCAACATGCACATTTATCCTTGCCTCAAGCGTCATGTCGTCGGCCGCCCGACACAACACTAGAAGTAGAGGATAAACGAAATCGAACCTAGCCTCTAATCACATTAGAGACACCCCAACTTAACCCAATCACATGCTTTCGCTACCTTTGATCCCACGTCACTCACGTTTCCTAGATCCTTAAGGCCTTCCAATCCTATAGGTCTCTAGGTCCATTCCTATTCTTTCACTATTGGCTCTGATTACAACTTATTGTCTACCCCCGGGACCGATACCAATTTGGCCGACCCGAGCACTCAAACAGACCCTGAACGCACAAAGTTCCCCTATCCGCTCCAAGGCTCATACACATGTACATTTTCATCATAGAGAAAAGCACTACGGAAACAATACATAAAAAACTCTACACGAGGGTAACGATATCCATTTATGAAAAGAAAGAAAAACTAAACATCTACACAATAACATATTCATTTTAGATCATATACATTGGCATTCCACACTTTCATTTGATTCTTCAATTCATTCAACTCATTTCTTCTTACATCCCTTACCTCGAAAATAACACATTTATACATTCTTTCTTTACATTACTAGTCATCAAATATCAAAAGAATGAGAAAAGGTATCTACTAAAAAACAAATTGTAACCCAACTCAAGTGGCTCTCTGACATACGGCGCGAACTTTAACACCGCGTCTGCAAAAATCGCCGCATCGCTCGGTCCGCCGCTTTCTGTGTATGAGGGTGAGAACTACAAACAAAGTCCTCAGTGGTTCGCTCAACATCACCAACTTTCGCACACTAGGACTAACTCAGGCATAAATAAAAAGGATTAGAGATATAGTAACCAATCTATAACACGCTAATATGCCTGAACGAATAGCAAAAGTATGCTCAATCTATAAGTAAATGCAGTTATGCAAATCATGGTTCTTACCCCTATTATCTTGGACTTTTTCTTTATTCTTAATCTTTGTTCTTTCTCTTTTAAATCTCAAGGTAACCCGGGTTCCCACATTAACTAAAAGCTTCACATTAAGCCATCATGCAGGAATCACTCAGCTAGGACCAGTCCTTCGGTTTACTCCAACCCGTGATGCTAACTCCGACGCCAATCCGCCCCGATTGGGGACACCGCCCTCACGAGCACAGGAACTCATAGCAAGTATGAATGAAATCCTTCACTCAAGATTTATAATTCAATCTTGACTTAACACTTAACTACATTGTTCTTAATCACTTTAGTTCAAAAACCATCAATCCACTCTTTACATTTCTTAACTATTCAAATCAGCTACTTTCTAGCATTCTGTCTTATTGCCTACATTTACTTTAAACTTACACATTGAATTTTCATCATCATTTACGAAAAATTTATTTTTATAAAACTTTAGTTTCATTAACATCAACTAACTCTAGTGTCATTTCACATTAGCTTTATCGATGCCACTCGATCTACGTCATTGCCCACTCTGTTCTTTGCTCAGCTTTTGGGTATCACTCTTCTCAGCCATACACTTAAGGTTTTGACATTTATTAGGGTCTCTACCTCATTATAAGCAGTTGTACTCCAATCATGCTATCGATCACATCTTATCATTATTCCCAAATCCTAAAAGCACAAATATATAATACACATGCTACATCAAATAATGAACATTAGCATAGAGAGAAAGTTTCAATGAAAGTTTAAGAAGAACACCACCCACCTCGTAGGCTTCAAAGGTGTCCGACGATTTCGTGGGATTTTTAGATGCTTCGTCTCTTACCTGCGGGCAAAACGAACCCTTATTACCTTGTCATAAACTTAAAGTTAGACTTTTCAAAGTAACCAACGTATAATAAACGATCAAACCAATGCTCGAAATACCCAATACAGTAATCATAAGACGGGATCATTGCACATCATAAGAACTCATGACAAAATCCCCCACAATTATGGTGCCCTAGCTCAACATAGTCAAACTAGGAGTTATGATCTACCAAAAAGGCAAAAATAGCTTACATATATACTCTAAAAGTCTTCTTAAACATCTTTAGACAAATCATTTAATACCACTAGTATTGCCATTCACATTAGAGGTGTTGACACCTCAACACTTGATGCCCAATCATGGTTTATTGATCTCTAAAGAAAGGCAAAAAAAGCTTCAAGACTCCCCCAACCCAAACCTCAACCAACATTTCACTAAAACCAAACACAATCTTAATAGTCCAAAAACAACCCATTTCTGGTTTTACCACAATATACACGATTCAACAGCTTTACCTGTAACTCCTTTCATTGGCACTAGAGAGGAAGAAAGATGGAGCTCCTCTTGCTCCATGTCTTCTTTTCACTTTTTTTCTTTCTTACTCCTTCTATATCTAATACCTTTTCTCATTATTCTCCTTTGTACTCTCTAGAGAGCAAGAAGAGAGAAGAGTGTAAGAGAGGGGTAAAAAACAAAAAACCCTCAGCCCACTAACATAGCTCAATGGTTGCAAAATCAATAAAACCCTCAACTTTCACCTTTAATACACGCCAACTGGGCTGATGCAGCGCGGCAGGCCCGTTCTCTCTTCAGGGACCGGTTCCGCGCAACAGTCGCCAGGCAGCCAGAGCTGCTGCGCGCAGTGCAACCGGTCTCTCCTGGTGGGACCGGTCTCTCGGGGACCGGTCTCTCAGACAGGGACCGATTCCCGAGAGCTGATTTCTCAGGACTTAGCCGATTTTTCGGTTGTCTCATCTCATACGCGCTCGGGGACCGGTCTCTCCCACTAGGGACCGGTCCCCGAGAGCTCAAAATCTGCAGTTTTGCAGAATTTGATTCTTTAGCTCTCGAAAACCTCCCGTAACTCACTTTTGATCGTTTTAACACCTTCGGACTTTCCGAAGTGTACCATCTTCGCACTTTGGTCAATTTGACTAAGGTCCGATATTTATTTTTCGAATTTTCGGTATATTACATATACGAAAGTGTACCGGTACACTTCTGAAAAATCCGAACAGCAACTCTCGGGTTGGCCGTTTCGTGACCGTGTTACCAGTGATAGCCCAAAAGTGTACTGATACACTTTGGTCTGGCAGCAACATTGAAGTCTGCTGCAATTATGGACATTTGAGGGGTTTTGTTGCTATTGTAGCAACTCATAAAATACCCCAAACACCCTCCCCTTCACAGCAACCACCCAAACACCTCCTCCCTCATTTCTTCTCCCTCTCTCTCTCTAGAAACTCTCTACCAAGGTGGAGAAGAGGTGGATTTAGAGGAGATCAAGTGGAGATTGGAGCTTTTGAAGGGTTAGGAGGCTCTCCTACATGGTGGACTTGGAGGAGCTTGGGCTAAGGTGAGCTCCCATGCAAGAATACATCTAGGGTTTGGATTTCTACGCTAAGATTTAGAGTTTTGATCTTTTTGCAAGCTTTAGAAACATAGTAGGAGCTTGAACACCATGAAATCTATGGTTCTTCAAGGTGCTCTCATGGTGAACCTCTAGGGTTCATGTTTGATGCCCTATGGATGGTTCAAATGAGTTAGAAATGGCATTAGAAAGCTTCTTGAATGATTCTAAACTTGTTTTAGCTTAGCTACAAGATCAAACTAAGAAACCCTACTATATGTTATGGTTAGGGCACCAAATTAGGGTTTTTGTCGTAGATGGGTTTAAAAATAAATTAACCTCTTGAAAACCTAATTAGGGGTATAACGAACGCGTTGGAATGCTCAGTTCGACAATCCGACGAGTGTACGCGAAGTTATTGACGAAACGGTCGATTTTGGTACAGATAGCTGCAGCCCGCGGAATAGACGTCTAAAAATCACGAGATCAGATCCGGGGCATCGTGGAGTCGAGGAATAAACTCCAGAATTTTCGGATCGCGGTTTGGTGGCTGTTCGGGGTGGTCGCGCGAGAGTTCGGGCCGAATCGGGTCACGGATGCCGCGGGAGGCCGATTGCAAGTGACTACAAACAATCGGAAAGCAATTTGAGGTCGGTTGTGCTTACCGAAGCGACTAGGTCGCCTTTATGTCTAGGCGTAAAGTTTACTATTGATGCATATAATAATAGCTAGTGGTATAATACATGAATGTATGAATGATGCTAGCTAGAAGTGTAAGATAAATAGCATTTGCATGTTAACATCCAGTAGAGACCATGTTAGTTGAAATGCATAGTGGCAAGTTATAAAGAATGCTAGATAATGCATGTTAATTATCTAAAGTAAGATGCTAAGAGAATGCACATGAAGTGACATAATGTTAATGTTAGATGATGCAAGCTAACATATAGAGGTTTATGTTAATGAAAATGGGCATATGGACAATTTATATACATTAGATCGAGTGGCATTAAACCTAGTGTTTTGAACATAGGTTGAACATGAATGATATGAACCTAGTGTTAGTAAACCTAGGTTGGACATGAATGACATATGAACCTAGTGTGAAATAACATAGGTTGGACATCGAGTGGCATTGAACCTAGTGTTAGTAAACATAGGTTGAGATGATAAGTGGCATGAAACCTAGTGTTAAAGAACATAGGTTGAGAGTCGAACCTAGAGTTAAAGTAAACCTAGGTTGTGTGATAAAGGTATTAAACCTAGAGTCAAGTAAACCTAGGCTGGAAAGGGCAATGGATCTAAGTAGGTCGACACTATAGGGTTTAAGACCAACCCTTGAGCTATGTGGAAATGGATTCCGGAATCCCAAGACTTGGAACACCGAGAGTGGTGTTGGGCGTGTGCGACGATTTCGCCGCCCGGGGCTAAAGATCCATTGTCGTGGCGTGTGCGACGATTTCGCCGCCGAATGGTTTAGCCGGTTAGTAGGTCATACGGCCTGTTGACTGAACCATCGACATGGTGTGTGCGACGATTTCGCCGCCGGGTTGCTAAGTCATGACCTAGGCCGTTGTTGGGTGAGGTGCGATGCGTTCGCTGCCAGACGGCTAGGACAGGAGTTTTCGTAGGCTGTGGTTAGCTGAGGTACATGTGAGAGTTCCTTCACCTCGAGCTAGACAGAGCGCGGACTATCTGCGATTGATTGACTCAAGACCGAGTCGGGTGGCATAGAGGATTAAGGTAGAGTAACCTTAGAAAAGAGTGGCCATTGAGAAGTGCAACAAAGAGTAAAGACTAAAGAATAGCTAAGAGCAAAGAATAGTCAAGAGTAAATAATGACTAAGAACAAAGGGTAGAGTTAATTAACCTACTTGGCTAGTTGCATGATTATCATATTGCATATTGTGAGGCATGACATTTAGTTCAATATTGATTATATATTTGTTATATGTTATTGGACTAACCTGTTGCAGTGCCTCGTTAGACCTATTGGTCGAGCTTTTTTCTTGGGTGGTCGTACCCACTGGGAACCATGGAGTTGGTTCTCACCCCACGTTGTTTTGGGGTGTTACAGGTTCACACGCCAGCGGCGCGGCGGCGCGAGGAAAGGGCGTAGCTCCGTAGATAGCGCCCTACCCCAGAGACCGAGATAGCAGCACCCTGAGTCGGCTTAGCTTAGGGTTTTTATAAGTTAAAGAACAAACTTGTATTAAGTATTGTAATAATCGGATTGTATTTTGGAAGTTTAAGGTAATCAAATTGTATTATGTGGACTTTGAGAATGAATGTTTGTAATAGCAAGTAGTTTTATATTTTTGGTACTTCTTTATGCAATCTTTGATTAAAATGTGTTCCTAGTTGGAACCTCGTACATTGTTCAGGTTGCGACGCCTAGGATGTACAGGGGAGACTCTGTCCGTCCGGCGGTCTGTCGGCGTGCTCAAATTCGACCAAAGAGGCATGCTCGGGGCGTGACACAAATGGTAGATCTATCAGCTAAAGTAACTGTAGAAGTTGTTATATGAGACTGAAAGGTAGATAAAAGACTAGAGTTATCTGTCATATGGTCTGTAGCACCAGAATCAATGACCCATTTGGAATAGGAAGATAGAAGGCATGATGTTGATTTACCTGACTCGGCGAGTGCAGTGATAGGGGAACTGGTGGACTTTAAGGATGCCTGATATTGGGAGAACTGTGCAAATTCTTCAGTAGACACCAAAACAGTTTTCTTTGAGGATGGGGTTGTATACTCTCTCGGCTGCTATGTTGGCCATCTGAGATCGTTGGTTCTTATTTTGAAGTTTCAAACATGTGCGTTTTGTATGACCAGGTTCATGGCAGTAATAGCAAACAACTCCAAGATCTCAATTAGAGGTAGTCTCTCCATGACGGTGATTACCTTTATTGGCAGTAATCCCTCTATTGCCCCCTATATTATAATGCCGTCCATTATCATTACGACTCACGAGCGCGCTATTAATAGGTTGAGAAAATTGAGGATTCTCCGTACGAAGCACTCGGGTGAAAGTATCATGCAAAGAGGAGAGCTCAGAGCTAGAAAGAATTTGAGATTTAGCTGTCTCAGATTCTGGGGGTAAACCAGCAAAAAAACTCATAACTGTCATTTGTTCGCGTTGAACCTGCTGCACTTTTACATCAGGACTAAAGGGTAGCAAAACATTAAGCTCTTCATAAATACGTTTAAAGTCCATAAAATAGGCTGTGAGAGACCTATCCTGCTTTTCAGATTCGTAAAATGCCTTACAAACATCATATATGCGGTAGAGGTTCCCTTTGCCAGAGTATAAAAAATCTAAATAATCCATCAATTCTTTCACAAACTCACAATGATTAATTAGACTAATTACCTCACTTTGAATGGAGTTCCTGAGTTGTAAGAACAACCGAGCATCTTCCCTCAACCAAGCTTGCTTTGTATCATCGTCCGGTGGATCGCTAGTTAGATGATCATCCTTATCAATGCTTCGTAGATAAACACGAACCGTCTTGCTCCATTCCAAATAATTGGAGCCATTGAGTTTGTGTTCTGTGATTTTGGTCATTACCGAGATGACATCGACAATCACAGATTTTGGCTCACTGTTAGCAGACTTAGTTTCAGACATGGCGTCGAGACCAAATCACAAAGCAGCTCTCAGGGCTGCACTCTACAACTCACTTAGACACGCAAATATTGTAGCAGCAGCACCAGTACTGTAGCAGCAGTACTGTGGCGGTACTGTAGTTGTAGAGACAAAAAGAACGAGCAACGCCGATGAGATCCGGTGAAAGAGAAGAACAACACTGGAACGCTATACCCTAGAATTAAGGTTTAGCTCTGATACCATGAAGAAGAATACCATGAAGAAGAGAAAGAATACTGTTCTTCTTATTTCTTCAATGATGAATTACAAAGATATATATATACATAAGTGTTTCTATAATAGGTTATTTAATAAGGAAAGATCCTTAAGGAAAGATGTCTAAAACTATGCTAGCTAAGTAGGAATATAATATATACAGTTTTGACTTTCCGTAACACTCGACTTTCCATAACACCCAAGAAGTGCGCAATTTTGCACACACGCTATTGCCTGCTCACACTATAAGTAATGAAAAAAACAACAATGATTTATTTTTGTTTGCATTTTTATTGGATATCTTGGATTAATGGGTATCATCTATAATGCAGGAGGGCCCAGTTCTGACAGAGGAACTTATCAGAGAAGCGGAAGAGGTGGTGCTGAGGACTGGAAGGTCTGTAGACAGCTCATTTTTGTGAAGATCAAACACGCTTATGCATAGAAATCTATAGAGAGCTGAATTTTACAGAATTTGCTTGATAATCTGTAGCTAGTTAAAATAAGTGGTAGCAATTTGTTTTGATGGTCTCATATGTCTAATTCTTAGTGTTAGTTCTGGGTGCCTTTTGCTCTTGTCCGACATGCAGGCTTTCTAGGCAAGTCTTGACCCCCTGCAAGAACAAAATTGTGTACAATTAATGTAAACACTAGAACTATTTTGCAGATATTATGTGCATTATGTAACTTGAAGAAACATGTATTTATGTAGTGGCAGCAAATCCTAGATGCGTTCTTGGGGACTTTCTCAGATGGCATTCCCCTCCAGATTGGATGGAGAATGATCGAGATGATGATTCAGTGGATGGAGAGGGCTCATCTAGATATGGGCGACTCAGTAGAAGAATGCAGAAAGAAGGTATATAAGTGCACTTACATGAAAACATAATCTCATGTTATAACGTTTTAAGTGTTTCCTCGTCTTACCATAATGGCATTTTAACCTTGTACATAAGAACATTGTTCCTTTTAAGGGGAATTGGAGTCGTCATCTGGGTTATTTTACATTTTTCCCTCATCTTCCTTCATGTTTGCTAAAAGTTTTTACTAGTAATTTTGGGTTATGAATTGTTATTAATTAAAATTATTTACTCCCAAAGTACGCCCCGCCGCCCCCCCCAAAAAAAAAAAACAAAAAACAAAAAAACAAAATATGCCTGCCCTCACCCGCAAAAACATACAGACTTGGCCCGCTGGTCTATCTACTCGAAGTGAGCCCTTTCTCTTGAAGACTTAGTTAAGGGAGTGTCATGGTAATACTTCATAGGTTGTGAGTCTTATCTTCAATATTTTCAACGTGTTTCTCACAATCAATAGATAATTTGTATAAATTAACCTGGGCCTGCTAAGTTGGTATAGATAAACTACTGCATACCCCTTGTTGTACTTGGAGTATTTGCTTGGTAGCTTAGGGAAAATTATAAAACAAAAATTAAATCGACTCCAGTAGAACAGAGAGCTGTTTGAAGCACTAATATATGGCCTATTACTTAAAAACACCTCAAGTCCTCGACCACTTTCGGCTGCAAAGAAGAGAAGCTCCAAACTACGTTTTGGGCACAACATCCTTCTTTCGGCATCATGCCATTGCAAACGCTCTTAACGATTTGCCGAATACTGGGCTACTGATGCAGGCACTAAAACAGAAGAAGCATTCTTATCTGTGTTACAAACTTGTGATGATAAAGTTTGGCCTATAAACTTGTGTTGGTGTTCAGTTAGTCATAGAATAGGCCTGAAATTTTCAGGTGGCAAAGGAGTTTGCCAACTGTGTGATTTGACTTGAAATGTTTCTCAGTGAAAAACAATGTTACGTATTTAGGGAAAACCCCTAGACTTTGTATTCTATATTATTTTTTCTGGCAGAAAATGCAAATGGAAAACTGAAAAAACCTCTCTACTCTACTCTTGGTCTCCCCTTATTCTCTTTATTTTCTTTTTCTTCAAAAAACACAAATGTGCCTCGTAAACTGTTTTCATTTATACCAGCCAAATGCCACTATGCTTAAATTTTCTGTTCCATGGAAAAACTTTTATCCTTGAATACTACTGTCAATTGGTTCTTTGTGGATCTAAGACCACCTTAGTTATGGACAGAACTTGCTTGTGTCTTTTGGTAACCTTGCAATTTAATAGATGGAGATGAAGCAACTGTAGTGAAGCTTATGAGAAGTTCAATATTTAGCTATGATGCTTGCTGTGTGTAGACTTCTGGTAGCTGATATAATATATATATATATATATATATATATATATGGAATTAGGCTACTATACTATCTATAGTACCGGAGCTTCGGTACTATAGTCTTGTTTTCGATCTTCAGGCATTCAAATCAATGATCCACACCGTTAAATATGATCTAGGGTATATGAAGTTCTTAGGAATAAAATTTTAGTTTTTTTCGATATCGTTTACTTAGTAAATAAATTATGTCAAAATGGACGGTGGAAATTGAATAATTTTTAAAATTTGAGTATAGGACTTTTAAATTCAAGATCAAGAATGTTAATCTTAATCTATATAGTTTGAAGTATTTTCTATCAAAATTTGAAGAAATTTAGATTCTTCTACACCGTTAAACTCCAAACTCGTCATAATAGCCATTGAAAATTGACAATTTTGAAATAGATATATATCATAAAGTTGCAAACTATTGTCGAAAAAATATAAAATTTTATTTCTAAAAACTTTAAATACCCTAGATCATATTTAACGGTATGGATGTTATTTGAACACCCTAAATAAAAAATAAGACTATAGTACGAAGCTCTGGTCTATAGATAGTATAGTAGCCTAATTCTCTCTCTCTCTTCTTCCTATATATATAATAGCAATTGGCTACCATGACTACTTATAGTCGGAGCTCCGTACTAATAGACCAACTAATTTATATATATATTTATATAGGAATTTAGTGTTACTATAGTACGTAGCTCCGATATCTATGTAGTATGGTAGCTAAATTTAATATATATATATATAGAGAGAGAGAGAGAGAGAGAGAGAGAGAGAGAGAGAGAGAGAGAGAATTAGGCTACTATACTATCTATAGTACCGGAGCTCTGGTACTATAGTCTTATTTTTTATCTTAGGGTGTTCAAATTAACGATCCACACTGTTAAATATGATCTAGGGTATATAAAGTTCTTAGGAATAAAATTTTAGTTTTTTTCGATATCGTTTACTTAAGTAGAGAAATTATGTCAAAATGGACGGTGGAAATTGAATAATCTTTAAAATTTGAGCATTGGATTTTTAATATTTATCATAATCTAACTGGGATTCAACTATAAATCTAACCAAATCCAGGGAAGGATTAGGTTAGATTGTGACAACATTAAGTAGCTTCCCTAAGATTCCTAATTTAGCTATGTTTAGAAGCTTGAATTCTGTTGTTTTGGAATTGAAGAATGCTCTCCAAATGTTTAGTTTCTATCCAAGATTAGTTTCTATCCAAGACGATTAGGTAGAAAATGGAGATAATATGTACTTTACTGTTCATTGTACTTGTAATCAAGGACAATTATGTGAGATATTCAATTGCATCAGCAGAAAGTAATGTAGACTTCTCTTCTTACTTTATGTGTGGTAACATTGTGAAAATTTTGTTGGCCTCACGGGCCCGGAACAGCAAGAAGGAGAGGACAGTCTGGGGTATACTGTGACGGTACTTGGCGTGCCGGTCGAAACTACAACGGTCGAATCCCGACTGACTCCGACTCCCGATGCAATCCCTATGGGGATCGGACATGTTGTTGGATCAATGGGCGATTCGAAGGCGCCGACCAGATCTTGTGCGCGGCTTCTCTCAGTGACAAAGATGCCGGCGCTGGACCGAGCGAAGCGTCGAAAAGCTATCCTTCGGGAGGGGGAAACCAACAACCCGAGGAACCTCGCACGTAAATGGAGTAGCAAAAAGGTCGCGGCAAAGAGTGCTAGGTATGGGGTAAAGCTTACGGAGTTCGAAGCGGAGGAGCCGCATAAGTTTATTTTGCTGGGATGATTAGTGCTCTGTTGGGCCTAATGATTTTTTGGACGTCTTTTGGGGTCGCCGGTGGCGTGTGTCGACGTCATTAGGGTCGTCAGTCCTGTGTGTCGGTTTATCCCATGTTTAACATAATTACTTGGAATGTTCGAGGTCTTAACGACCTTGTCAAGCGTCGTGGAGTCAAGTCTGTTGTTTTGAAACACTTCTGTTCCATCGTCTGTATCCAAGAATCTAAAGTCGCTTCGGTGTCTCGTTCGTTTCTCCAATCATGCTGCGGTTCAAGGTTTGATAGATGCCATTTCATCCCGGCTATTGGCGCTTGTCGGGGTTTAATTACCTGTTGGAACTCCAGATTTTTCTTATGTACGGAGGTTTTAAGTCGCAATCATTCGCTCACACTAAATTTGAAACATTTGGCTACTGGAAACTGTTTCTACCTGACAAACGTATACGGGCCACCTTCATGGGACGGGAAAGAAGAATTTTGTATTGAACTCCTTTCGCTTAGCGAGATATGTGCCAACAACTGGGTCATTTGTGGGGATTTCAACCTCACCAGAAACCAAGCTGAGCGAACTGGGCGCCTGTGGAGTACCAGAGTGATGAACATGTTCTCCGACCTCATCGCGAAGCTCGATGTTATTGATTTGCCTATCTCCAATCAAAATTACACTTGGTCAAATATGCAGAGTACACCGACACTGGCCAAGCTAGATAGGTTTTTGGTCTCAATGGAATGGGACCAATCTTATCCGCAATGTAGGGTCTCCGCGCTACCTCGAATTACCTCCGATCACACACCGTTAGCGCTTTCCACACGGACCTCGACCACTCCATGGAGATTTCAGTTCGAGAGCGTCTGGCTCACTAAGGAGGATTTCTCCAATAATGTACCAATCTGGTGGAACGAAATCACAAACAAAAGGTCATCTATTCTCACTCTAACGGCGAAACTCAGACACTGTAGAAACAGGATGAAGGAATGGTGTAAGACAAACTTTCACAGCATATCCAATGCTATAAAGTGCCTGCAGGAGAAAATCTGTGCCATCGACCTTCTAGAGGAACCGAGCATCCTGCCACAGGACACTCAAGATAGATGGGTCGACCTCAAATCGCAACTGCAACTCATTCTCAAGGAGGAAGAGATCCTCTGGAAGACGAGAGCGAAACAGCACTGGCTTAAAGAAGGAGACAACAATACGAAGTTTTTTCACGCGGTAGCCAATGGGTAGAAGCGTAGCAACGCGATAGAGTATATTGAAGATGACACTGGCAGACAAATCCACAACGACATCCAAATGAGATCCTATTTTCTTCATTCCTTCAAACGCCTTTTTGGGAGAATGGACGGAGGTCCTTCTTCTTTTGGAGATTGGGCTGACCTGTATCGTGCGAACATCCTTTCAGACTCGGACGCCCTTACTAGCCCAGTAACACTAGAAGAGGTCAAGAAGGCGACTTTCCAACTAGGCAGTGACAAGGCTCCCGGACCTGACGGCTTTCCCCTTCTTTTCTTTCAAAAGTTTTGGGAGACGGTTAAGGAGGACATATTTAACATCTTCAGTGATCTGCAAAACAACGCACTCTCCACGGGCCCAACTGATTATGCATATGTTTGCCTCATTCCTAAAAAAGAAGGGGCGTGTAAAGTGAGTGACTTCCGTCCGATATGCCTCATGAATGGAATCCAAAAGATCATATCTAAAGTGCTGGCGAACAGACTGGCGTCCATTTTACCCGCGATAATAGCCCCTGCACAATCAGCTTTTCTGAAAGGTCGCCTACTAGCAGACTCTTTCGTAACTACAAGCGAACTCCTCAACTGGTGCGCAAAATCCGGTAAGGAATGTGTTAGCGTCAAGGTAGACTTCGAGAAAGCTTACGACAACGTAAGTTGGGCTTTCCTACACAGCATAATGAGGTGGCTTGGGTTCAGTGAGAAATGGTGGAACTGGATTGAACAATGTATCTGCAACGCAAAAATCGCTGTATTGGTTGATGGTACGCCGACAAATTGGCTAAAAACAAGGAAGGGGCTGAGACAGGGCGACCCACTTTCGCCATACCTATTCATCCTAGTGGCCGATGCCCTCGCCAGAATTACAGAAGCGGCTAGGAGTAACAACTTGATCCAAGGAATCGGCCCAACCGTAAATTGTCAGACAGTGCTTCTTCAATATGCAGACGACACATTATTCTTTTCGAAGCCAAAGAAGTCGCAAATGCGAAATCTGCGATTACTCTGGAAGATGTTCGAATGGGCCTCAGGTCTCAAGATAAATACGAATAAGACTGAACTCGTCTACCTGGGACCAAATGATAGTAGAGCCAGCAGACTTGCTGATATTTTGGTATGTAAAGTAGGCAAGCTACCATTTCGTTACTTGGGGTTGACGCTACACACCAAACCACTTCGGAAGGACGATTGGGCTCTGATAATAGATCGTATAGAAGCACGCATTGAGGGTTGGAAGGCAAAACTTCTCTCACATGGGGGAAGACTCGTCTTGGTCAACTCGGTGTTATCGAACATCTCATTATTCTACTTCGCTATTTTCAAAGCGCCACAATGGGTGCTGAAGCGTATCGAAGCACTGAGAAGATCCTTTTTCTGGAAAGGTTGTTCCAAAATTACAGGAGGAGCTTGTCTAGTCGGATGGAGATCGATCTGCAAAAGTAAAAAAGAAGGAGGACTAGGGGTTAAAGACATGGAAGCAATGAACACGGCTCTACTAACCTGGCGGTTTTTTAAAGAGCCGCACCTCCTTTGGGGGAGGTTGATTACAGCATTATATTATACCAGAAGGAGACCGCTGCACGAGGAAAGAGCCTTCAGACCCTTCTCCCAGTGGTGGCGAAGTGTGATGACATGCAGAGATGTGTTCAAAACTGGCGTTTCTTACGTACTCGGAGACGGGAAAATCATTAGGATGTGGTCAGATATTTGGATTGAAGAAACCCCACTCAGTACCCAATTTCCAAGATTGCATTCCAAAATCGTGAACAAGGAGGTCACAGTCTCAAAATGCTTGAACGAAAAAGGATGGAGATGGAGGTACATAGCCAGGAGTCTCCAGACATCGAACACTAGCGTTAGTCGACAACAGAAGAACGCGCTCAAAAACCTCCTCCTACAGTACAGCCCATCGGACACGCCAGACGTAATCAAGTGGAGATGGACAGCCGACCAAATCTTTACAGTTAAATCACTATATGAATTCATCACCGACGATGGCCAGACAGACCCCTTATATGTACATCTATGGAGGCTAAGAATTCCGACTAAAAACAGAATATTCATTTGGATTCTCCTCCGCAAGAGAGTACTTACCGCGGACAGGTTGATCCGTCGAGGGTACACTGTGGATGAGTTTTGTGTGTTTTGTGTGCTATCCACAGAAACCTGTGATCACCTCTTTCGGGAATGTGTTTTTATCAGATATCTCCTACTCACGACGGTAAATTTAGGCACAAGCGATGTGGAATCGGGGGATGTATGCCGGCTATGGACGGACACAGCTAACATTCACAATGTCGCCTTGAGGACAAAAAGTCTAACCCTTCTAGCGGCAATCTGGTGGGTGACTTGGACGGAACGTAATAACACTATTTTCCGCGGTGCGCAGCCCAATGCTGCCCGGGCTATCGAACGTGTCACGTCCTTGACCAAAGCCTGGAACGATGCCTTTTAACTATAGACCGTGTCCCCTGTTTTGTTCCGTTCTTTGGTCGTTTGTTGTTTTAGTGTTGGCTTTGCTTTGTATATTTCTATTTCTTTTTTCTTTGCTTTGTTTTTTCGTTCGGTCCCTCCATGAGGCCTTAGTTGCCTCCAACATGTACGCTTAGTTCATTTTGCTTAATGAATGAAGCAGGTAGCTTGCTACCTATTTCTATAAAAAAAACATTGTGAAAATTGAAGATTTGACTATCAAGTTGGTTGCATAGCTATATTGACTTGGAAGGTTTGCACTAGGGACCACGAGTCCTTTGTACATTATCTCTAGGTTTGCACCAGGCGGGGTGCTGGGAGATGGTAGAGGCTACAGGGGCGCAGCTGGAGGAAGTTGGTTAGCTAGGGTTAGGGTTTCCTACATGAAACCCTAACACCAATACTTATATAAGGTGTAGTAATGCAGAGAAGCCCTCCAAAGCTGACTATTTTCAACCCAGTTCCCCGCAGCGCGTGTATTTCACGCGTAAGCACCTCGATGTTTGAAATCGCGCAAAACGGTACATAAAATATTAGGCTTTTCGCAGATTTTCCGTTTTGCCAATTTCGACCCCTCAGCGAACTTTTCGTGATTCCCGGAGATCCGTTCGTCGGATTTTCGATCGGATTGCACCAGTGCGTTCAGCACGCCTGGGGCATAGAATTTACCGTTTCGTTACGTCCGATTTGGTCGCCGATTTGCAATGAAACCAACCCTCTCCGCGATCCACCATTATAACCACACTTACACACACACACACACACACACACACACACACACACACACACACACACACACATATACATATATATATATATAGAGTGCGGCTAGGATGCTTATGGAAGCACGGAGGGCTCCGTGCTTCCACTTTGTTTTTGATGTTCAGACTTTCGAATCGACGATCGGCTCCGTTAGACTTGATCTAGAGTATTTGAAATACCTAGAAATTAAATTTTGCGATTTTTCGATATCATTTGCCTAGTGATCGAAGTGGCTCAAAATCAACGGCTGAAAATAAAAATCTTACAAAATATGATGATATGACATTAAAATTTTAGATCAAAGTTATTGATCTTGTTTTATATCGTATAAAGAATTTTCTATCAAAATTTCATGTGATTTGGATATTTCTACACCGTTAAACTTGCAACCGGCTCACCACGGCCGTTAAAATTATTGATTTTGAGCCCCTTCGATCACAAGGCAAATGATATCGAAAAATCGCAAAATTTATTTTCTAGGTACTTTAAATACTCTAGATCAACTCTAACACAGCCGATCGTCGATTCGAAAGTCCGAACATAGCCCTCCGTGCTTCCATAAGCATATACCAGCCCATAAGCATACCAGCCCACTCTATATATATATAGGGTGTGTTTGGTTCGAAGTCGGAATCGAAATCGAAAACGGAATGGGAATAAGCTGGAATCGGAATCGGAATGACTCATTACCTCATTCTGATTTTATTACAATCATATAAAATTTTATTATTTATATAATTACATTTAATTATTACAATAAAATATATACAATATAATTTATTTTCATATCAAATAATTATAAATATAATATTTTTTTCTACTTTTTTATTCATTATTTGTAAGTTGCTCATTTATATTTTAAATAGAGTATTTCAAAATAAGTTAAAGTAATTAAATGTATTTATAAGGTAAAAATGGTATTTATATTTGACTTCCGTTCTGATAAACTACTGACCAAACACCGACAATAGGAATGTCTTTGATTCCGATCAGATGGTAACAATAACAAATAAGTAATGAAGTCATTCCGATTCCGATTCCAGTTTATTCCCATTCCTTTCTCTGATTTGATTCGACTTCGAACCAAACACCCATATTATATATATAGAGCTGGGTCTGGTATGCTTATGGAAGACGAGCCCTCCGTGGCTTCCACTTTGTTTTCGATGTCGACTTTCGAATCGACGATCGGCTGCGTTAGGTTGAATCTCAAAGTATTTGAAGTACCTATAGAAAATAATAAATTTGGCGATTTTTCGATATCATTGCTGTAGTGATCGAAGGGGGCTAAAATCAATTAATTTAACCGATGCCTGGTGAGCCCAGTTGATGAAGTTTAACGGTGAAAAAATCCATAAACAATATTTTATAGAAATTCTTTATATCCAATATAAAACAAGATCAATCAACGTTTGATCTAAAATTTAATGCATATTAATCAATAATTTGTAAGATTTTTTATTTTCAGCCGTTGATCTTGTAGGCCACTTCGATCACTCCCAGCACCACACTGAAAATCCAAACACGCAAATTTATTTTTCTAGGTACTTCAAATACTCTATATCAACTCCTACACGGATAGCCATCGTCGATTCGACAAGTCCGAAATGCGAAAACAATGAATGGAAGCACGGAGGCCTCCATGCTTCCATAACATTCTACGCCGCTCGTTCTCTCCTCTCCTTCATCTTCTCTCTCCTCCTCACGTCTCTCTCATTTCCATCTCCCCTCTCTCTCTCTATAAATTATTTTGATAGATTTATCTCAAATTATTTTCATATAAATATTTATAAAATAAATTATTGTATAAATTTATTTTGCGCATATACCAATTTTAATGACTTTTATTTAAATAGATTTAACGATTAAATTATTTTTTTATAACTTTTATTTAATTTAATAATTAGACATAAAACTATATAAAGATATTAAAAAAATAAAATTTATTATAAAAATATTTTTACATTTGCAGCATCGCGCGGGTATTTCACTTGTCTTCTACTATATTAAAGGAGGGTTTGAGGAGACCTTGGGGTGACAAATGTCCCTCGAACCCTTCCCTACTCTCTCTCATATATATATATATATATATATATATATATATATATATATATATATATATATATATATATATATATATATATGTATATATAGTAGGTCTTGTGTGCTATTAGGAGCACGGAGGCCTCCGTGTTCCTAAGTCGTTTTCGATGATGAGACTTCGAATCAACGATCGGCTCCGTTAGACTTGATCTAGCGTATTTGAACTATCTAGAAAATAATTTTTGTGATTTTTCAATATCATTTACCTAGTGATCAAAAGAATTTAAAATCAACAACTTGTAATGGTTGACATATGCCGTTTGCAAGTTTAACGGTGTAGAAGTATTTAAATCAGATGAAATTTTGATAAAAAATTCTTTATACTATCTATAACAAGATCAATATCTCTAATAAAAAATTTTAGTGTTACATCATAACACTACAATAAAATTAAGTTTTAGTGGCAATTTAATAGCGAAAATTATCGGACGGCCGTTAATTATTTTTATCATAATATGTTTTAGCGGCAATTATTTTAAGGGTTATTTGCATACACGTTCCTGCAAACATAGTGAATTGCGGAAATATCCCTGCAAAACGAAAATTTCATAAGTTGTCCCTGCAAAAGTCATAAGTTATGCAGATATGTCCCTCTGGTTAACATCCGTGAGTGAACTGTTTATTTTTTAACAGTTTTATTATAAAATGACCTTTTTGCCCTCACAAATATATCCATCCAAAAATATTCCTCTTCCCCTTCTCTTTCCCTTCCTCTTTGGGCCGCCGGAGCGGACGACGGTGGCGGAGCGAGGTCGGGTTCGCCGACAACGAAGAAGAGGGAAGAGAAAGAAGGAGAGGAAGAAGAAGAGGGAAGAGAAAAAAGGAGAGAAAGGGGGAGAGGAAGAGGAAAGAGAAAGATGAAGAGTGGGAGGGTTCGCCGCCGCGTGCCGCCGCCGCATCTCCTCCCTCGCCGGCGATAAAGAAGAGGGAAGATATAGAGGAAGAGGAAGAAGAAGGGCGAAGAGGAAGAGGGAGAGGAATAGGAAGAGGAAAAGGGCTCGCGGCCGCCGCCGCATCTTCTCCCTCGCCGGCGATGAAGAAGAGGGAAAAGGAAGAGGAAGAGGAAGAAAAAGGGGGAAGAGGAAGAGGGAGAGGAAGAGAGAAGAGGAAGAGGAAGAGGGAGAGGGTTCGCCGCCGTCGCCGCCGCCGCCGCCGCTATATCTCCTCCCTCGCCGGCGATGAAGAAGATGGAAGTGGAAGAGGAGGAAGAAGAAAAAGGGTAAAACTGTCAATTCATATTTTAATTAACCATGGTTAAGTATTTTAACCGTGGTTAATATAATTTTTCTAACAGACCTTAACGGTAGGGACATATCTGCATAACTTAGGTCTTTTACAGAGACAACTTATGGAATTTTCGTTTTACAGGGATATTTTCGCAATTCACTATGTTTGTAGGGACGTGTATGCAAATAACCCTTATTTTAAATAGCCGTTAATTTTATATTAAATATATTTATTTAAGAACTTATCATCAATACAAACAAGTGAAAGGCGAGTTGTACGGCACGCTCCCCGCATTTTGGGGTTCGGTGGGGCCCACCAGTGGGGGGTGTCGCTGGTTTTCGGTTTTTTTTTTTTTCTCCGCTCGCGTTGCCCTCCCGCCCCGCTCTCTCTCTCTCTCCACGTCCACCCTCCCCAATCCCCGCATCTTCCTCTCTCTCTCTCCGCCGTCCGATCTCCTCGCCGAGATCCGCCGGGGTTCGCGGAGAGTCTGTACAGCACTTTCCCGGCGTTTAGGGGGTTCGTTGGGGCCCAGCAGCGGAGGCATCGCGGGTTTCTCTCTCCGCGTTGCCCTCTGCGTCTTCCTCTCTCTCCTCGTTGTCCGATTTCCTCGCCGAGATCCGTCGGGATTCGCGGCATGATCCTCCCCCTGGGAGATCTGCCGAGGATCTCCCCCGATCTCTCGCATCTAGCTTCCAGGCGTTTCGAGGGTCCGGTGGGGTCCACCAGCGAGGAGCGGGGGCGCCGGCGTGGTCCGGGGCGGGCACGGGCGCGGGCGCGAGCCGGGTGCGGGTGCTAGCGCGAGTCGGCGCGGGCCGGGCATGGGTGACGTGGCTCCCCACCTCTTTCTCTCCGATCTCCCCACGCGGCACGCGGATCCGCCGGGATCCGCGGCGCGATCTGCGGGGTTTTTTTTGCCCCTCCGCGCTGTCCCCTCTCTCTATCTCTCTTCGCGATCCGCCGTCCGATCTCCCTGCTGGGATCCGCGGTCTCTCCGACCTCCCAGCGGGATTCGCGGCACGATCCTCGCCGGTGTGAGATCTGGCGAGGATCTCTTGGCCACCGCCTCGCCCCCGCCTCTTTCTCTCCTATCCCGCCTCTCTCTCTCTCTCTCCGATCTCGCCTCTCTCTCTCTTCGATCTCTCTCTGATCTCCCCACAGGAATCTGCGCTCTCTCTCTTCGATCTCCCCGCCGGGATCCGCAGCTGCATCTCGGGTACTCGGTGCCCCACGAGAGTATCGTGGAGGAGATCACCGAGGAGTTTGGGGTCGACAATACGACGCTGATGGAGATCGCGGAGGAGTCGAGGAGAAAGCTGCCGAGGGCGGCGGGAGCCGCGTCGAATCCGGAGGGCTGGGCGAGCGACGGGACGGTCGGGAGCGGATCGAGCGGGAATTTGAGGGGGAATGCTCCCCGCGCGGCGGGATCGATCGAGGAGGAGCGCGCTCATGAGGGATCGAGGTTCGGGATGATCTCTGTGTGCGGACGCAGGAGGGAGATGGAGGACGCCGTGTCCATTCGCCCCGATTTCGTGCGGGGAGGGAGGTTCGATTTCTTCGGCGTATTCGACGGCCACGGATGCTCTCATGTGAGTACTCCTCCTCCTCCTCCTACTCTTCTGTCTCGATCCTTCGAACTAATCATGAATGTCTTCGTTGCTTAGGTGGCGATGTCGTGTAAGGATCGGATGCACGAGGTGGTGGGGGAGGAGATCGACGGCTGAGAGCGGGGGCTTCGTCGCCGACGCAGGGGGGTTGGAGGGTGGCGATGGAGCGGAGCTTCTCGAGGATGGACACGGAGGTGCAGGGGCCGGGCCAGGGAAGCGATTCCCGGAACCTTCGGTGCCTGTTCGAGCTTCAGGCGCGCAAGTGCGACACCGTGGGCTCAACCACCGTCGTCGCCGTGTGGGGCCCACGTGCATCGTCCTCGACATCGGTGCTCGGTAACAGGCCTTGACACAAGGACCCCATCACTTGGTTCAATTCTCCCTAAACATGTGGCAGAGTTTCACTTTAGTCACCAAATTTTACTGATGCAGCTGCTATATATCGCATGTCAATTTATTATCGCAGCCCACAACTGCTTTAGAGAAATATTAGCAAAGCCATGCATTGTGTCATCTACCATAATGTGCTATAATGTTTTTTGCTCTCTTTTTTTAAGGTTTATGAAGCACTGTCAGAGAAAATGGAATCAATCCCAGGTGCCTATGTGGAGAACAATAAGTTCTGCATATCAGTTCACTTCTATTGAGCCGAGGAAAAGGTAAAGATCTAACGACGCAAATTAGCATTCTTTGTTGCCACAAAAAGAAATTCCGCGAGAAACTTTACTAATTTGTGCTCGCTCTGTACTAGAAATGGCATGTCCTGATTGAGCATGTTAGATCAGTTGTCGGGGAATATCCGAAACTCTGGATTACACAAGGAAGGAAGGTACAACATTTGTGCAGAGTTTTACTTATCGTAGGATTATGAAAAATCTAAACGGCGTAACATATTTGCGAGTGAATCATTGTACTGTGCATGATTCGNAACATTATTAATTTGTTTTCAGCCGTAATCATGCTATTGATAGTGAGCTCCAAATATATAGATGTTTTTAGCTTTATCTTGATTTTCAATTATTGACAGTGAGCTTTATCTGCTTAACATAGTTTTAACTTTACTATAATTTTTTTCTTACAATTTCTTTCTCACACATTTGTGATTTCTTCATTCTTCACCTACACAAATGGTCCGCGGCAACGCGCGGGACCTACACTAGTATAATACTAACCGTAACTCTAATTCGAACCCAGGCTCAGATGAGTGCACCTCCCACCCTTACCCTATTCGCCTCCCAACCCCCCAATCGCTAGACCTTCGAGGATGTCAACGTACGATTCCATCTCTTCTCCCCAACCCAACTCTCCTCTCCTTCTCTTTTGCGAGATCTCTAGATTCTAGGGTTTGGGATCTATAATTTGTGGCTACGATTTTTGGGATTCGTGTCATTTGATCTGGATTTTGAGATGCTCCTAGATTGGTTGAGATTAGTTTGATTTTGGAGCGTCCTGCTAAATTATTAGGGTCTTGGTTTTGTTTTTGATGGATTTGCTATATCGGGAGATGTATCATTGGATTGTTGATGTTAGGGTGTAGGTGATTTTAATGGTAGATCTTTCGATTGGCTGTTAATGAGCATAGTAGAGAAAATGAATGGACGATCTTTTCTTTTAATTCGCTCTTTGTGATTTGCTTTGTGCAAGGAAAGCTAATGTTATGCCTTATAAGCCTCAAGCTATTCTTAAGTATTTCGAGGGAAAAAGGAAAATTGAGTATTTCTTTATGCCATGCAGACTATATTGCTTTATCTTCTCATCTTTGATGCATAATATAAGTTTTCACAAAACATATTCATTTATTCTTTTTTATTTCTTACTTTTGGAAAGTGGTTTTTTATCAATTTTTAATATCAAACTATATTGCCGACAAGAAGTTACTCTTATTGATACTAATTTTCCTTACCAGATTTGGACTTTCTGTTCCACATGTTTTTCCTTGCACGATACTGCAAAATACTTGAGGAAAACTCATTCAGGGGACGGATTGCGGATTTTTTCTACATGCTCTTATTCGGTGCCACTGTTCTCACTGGGAGGATGATACCATATATTTCTGAGACTTTTGCCAAAATTTTTTTCGTTAGCAACTCATTGACTTTCATGATGGTTAGTCATCCTGTACAGCATCTACCATTCGCCCTATTTAACCCTTGACGCATGCTCCAGCAATGCCATCTACTGTCATATTGTTGTTAGAGTTCTATTTCTGATTTTAGGTTGGAAATGCCTCGTTGGATTTTTCATTTTATTTTACTTTATTTTTACGTTGCAGGTCCATGTGTGGAGCAAACATAACCTTTCATCCACATGAGTTTCTTGGGCCTTTTTACCTTCACTGCGACTTATCTACCATGGGTGAGTTTTCTTGCTGATTCTTCAGTGGCCTATTATTCAAAGTGACTATCTGTCACCATTGAGCGGCTGATTGCAGCTTACTATTGAATCTTATCATTATTGATGTGCAAGCTTTTCATTGTCTGAAGGCCAAAAATTAGTTTTTTTTTTTTTTTTCCCTTCTCTTCCTTCAAATTTGCAGGTGCTTCTTGGGTTCTCAATTCTTGTTGGTAGCAGTACATGGGTGGATCTCTTGGTAAGCTACTTTTAAGGTCTGAGATAGTTGTTACCTGTAATCATTGAGAAAATTTTATTTGACGACTTGGTAACAAATATGAAATTAGAGACAGTTTGTCGAAAATGAAGTAGAAGATATAACTGTCAATAGGTTACTGATTCGAACTAACTGTCTTATTTGAATGTGGGAATTTTTTTTTTAGCTTGTTCATAACTGCAGTTCTAGGACAATAATTGTACGTAAAGTCTAGTATTACTTGATAATGCAGCTAAATGTAGTGATTACACATTCAATTTAACTTGTATTCAAAAATTGAATTGTTGTTTTACAATTGTTTGCAGCTATCAAAGGTCAGTTTCTTATAATCAGAATCATAGCTTGATTGTGTCTACAAGGCATTATAGGGCATGTAAAATCTGGGCTATCGCTACTTGTGTGCGTGTGAGCATGAGAGTGGAATTGAACTGAATCCGTTGTGGTGCAAAATTGACGCGAAAACGACGTTTTGGGCTACTTGTTTATGAAGGACTAATTTTGCAATTGGCAACTGTATTAGGTAAGTTGCAAGATGGCCTTCTTAGTGGATTTCCACTAACAGAGAGAAAGAGAAGAGATTTTTTCTCCTCTTCTCATCCTCTTTCTCTCTCTCCCTCTCTCTCAGATTTCATCAAAGAAAGAGAGCAAGTAAAAGAAAAAGTGAGAAGAAGAAGAAATAAACTCAGCTAAAAGTATTAAGTATTTAGGTTTCAAACTTAAAATCTCGAGTATTAATCGTCAAGTCATCCGCCACCTGCTCCGCTGGATACGATCAATGAGAGAAATTTTTTTTCTTCGGAGAACGATAGTATACTATCTGTTTCGTTCATTTTTCTAAATAAACTAAGCTAATAATATAAAATAATTAAACTTTAAATATAAAATTTTAAATATTAATTATTAAATTTTTAGCCAACTACATCACATATCGTCGCTTTAAGAGATAGATAGCATGCTACCTGTTTCGTTTATTTTATTTAGAAATAAATTTAGAAATAAATTTAGTTACTAATGTGAATCAATTAGGATTCGAATTTGAAATTTTAAATACCAATTATTAAACTTTTTACCATTCGCGCTAGGGATGGCCGGTGGGAGAGAGAAGAATTGTTAATGCTGGGGGGACTTTTTTCGAAAATAACCCTCTGAAATTTTGTAATTGACAAAATAACCCTGTGAAAATTTTATTTGTGAAACTAACCCTCCTCTCGCCACCTCAGCCGCGACATCAGCATTTCTCATCTCGTTCACCGTCTTTAGTCTAACCTCTTGAAGACGGTAAATGGTTTACCGTCTTCTCTAGGCGTGGACCATTCACCGCCTTCTCAGCAATTTCCCGCCTATAACCGCCTTCTCAGCAATTCCCCGCGTAGGTTAGGGTGCCTGAGAAGACGGTGACTCATTTACCTTCTTAACAAAGGCGGTGAACAGTCTACCGCCTTATCTAGGCGTAAACCATTCACCGCCTTCTCAGCAATTCCCCCGCCTTCTCAGCAATTCCCCGCTTAGCGTATGGTGCCCTGAGAAGACGGTGACTCGTTTACCGCCTTATGAAGGCGGTGAACTGTTTACTGTCTTATCTGTGCAAGTTTACCGTCTTTAGTGTAGAACTCCACCCAGCCTAATTTCGCCAAGTCCTCGAGAGGGGGGCTAAGACACAGATAAGACGGTGAGTCGTTCACCGTCTCATCTGGGCTCCACTAAACACGGTTAACACCGTCTTTAGTGTCAGACTCCTAGATAAGACGGTGAACCGTCTACCGTCTTCATGACGCGGTGAACGATTCACCGTCTTATGAAGACGGTGAACCGTTCACCGTCTTCATTAGGTTACCCCACCCCAGACCGAGCCCGATACCTCTCCCTTCCTTTTCCCGCTCACGATTTCTCTCTCTATCTCTCTGTCTCTCTCCACGAGCCGCCCGTCGTCGCCGCTACCAGTGCCGAGGTCGCCGCCCCCTGTCGCCGCCGCCCGTGCCGAGGTCGCCGCCCCGTGTCACCGACGTCGCCGCCCCCTGTCGCCGACGTCGCCGCCCGTGCCAAAGTCGCCCCCCTGTCGCAGTCGCCCGTGACAAGGTCGCCGCCCACGGTCGCCGACGTCGCCGCCGCCGCCCTTGCCGAGGTCGCTGCCCATCCCTCTCAGGTGTGTTTTCTAGTGTAGTTTAATGTAAATGTAGTTGGTGTAAGCTTCTCTAACTGTAAGTGTAGGTTTAATGTAAATGTAGGTTTAATGTAACTGTAAGTGTAGGTTTAACTCTAGTGTAGGTTTAATGTAAATGTAAGTGCCTTATGCCTTTGAAATGGCACAAATGCACTTTGTATTTGGTGTAAGCTTCTCTAACTGTCAAATATTATCTAGAGATAGTGTATTTGCCTTATGCCCATCCCTCTCACAGGTGTAAGAGCCTTATGCCTTTGAAATGCACAAATGCACAAATGCACTATAGAAACCTCTTTTGGAGGTTATTTGGTTACTAATTGGAATAGCTTATTTGGTTACTAATTGATTTGATTTCGGGATTGGAAATAATTAGTATTCTACTATAGAAACCTCTTTTGGAGGTTTATTGCTAGTCGTTGGAAATAATTAGAATTCTTTTTCCTGTGTAGTTAAAATGGCTAGTCGTCGGATGTCTCTTAGTGTTCATTGGGATGGACAGTTAGTTTTGGATGGAAATGGTCCCCGATATTTCGGTGATCGTAAAAAATTGATCGCGATTCGTTTAGATACGACCTATACGAATTTTGAGAGTAGAATGTATCGTTTAGTAAATTGTAATAGAGAAGAATGTTGTTTTAAATACAAAATTCGATGCCCTATGGGACCGAATGAATATATTGATCATGATATAGTAGATGATGAATCATTGGAGGGTTTAATTGGACTGTCTGAACATTATGGATGTGTGTCGCTATACATCGAGAAAGATTTATATCTGTTGGAGACACAATATCAGTCGCAAAGTTATTACACAAGCCTGCTACAAAATGACATCGATGTGGGTTTTCCGGATGCTCCAATTGGTGACCATGAAGTTGGTAATGAACCAGACACTTATCAGATGACAAGGTCAGTAAGATCTATAGATTGCGGTGAATATTTTATTTAATTACGAAATATTTTGATAAGTTTGAATAATAATTACTGCAGACAGATTCAGTCTCCACGTGCGCAACCCTCCACCGCACGTGCGCAACCCTCGACGTCACGTGCGCAGCCCGAGACTTCACGTGACGAACCCACGATATTTCATACACCTAATGAAAATTACGATTGGGGGTAAAGAAAATGTTGATTATTTTTTAATTAATAGTAAGTGAAATTTGAACGTCTTCTAGTAAACATTCGGTACCTATTGCAGGCTATCTACGTCCTATACAAATTGGAATGAAGTTCTTGATAATCTAGTCGAGAAAGGAGATGATAACGGCGGTAATCAGGACGATGCCCCCATTCATAATGATGGTAATCAGGATGATTCACCCATTCATAATGACGATAATCAGGATGATGAACCCATTCCAGAGGACGACGATTGGAATGATCTAGCTGCCGACATTGAAGATGATCACGATGGTGGATTAAATTGCCTCGCGAATGCCATTTACAGTTTGAATGATGACCCGCATGTAAACAACGATTATGTAGACAATCCTGACGAAGAGCTTGATTTCATTGACCATCCGGAGCAATTTCCTACAGATAACAATTGGATACAAGAGTATGTTGTAAATTCGAGTGAGTTCGATGTTAGACGTACCAATTCCGATCTACCTAGCATTGACGGCACTTAGCTCCGTGAAATCTTTAAAGATAAGGCATCTTTAGTGGATGCTCTAGATCGATGGCACATTACTCACAATGTTCAGATGAAAGTTTTGAAATTTACCAAAACAACTTATACAGTGAAATGCACAGTTGAGGGATGTCCTTGGAGGTTACACGCTTCGGTTCCTAAAAATGCAGCATATTTTCGAGTTAAGACATATGCGGGTCAACACACTTGTGTTATTCCAATGCTAAATGCGGCGCACCGTAATTGTACTTCAAATCTCATATGCCAAGTAATTCTCCCGTTAATGAAGGCAAGACTAAATATGATGCAAAAAGAAGTGCAGGAAACGGTGCGATCCACTTTGCATGTTCAAATAAGTTATTGGAAGGCATGGCTGGCAAGGAGCAAAGCATTACAGATTATTTACGGGAGCTGGGAGCAGTTATACACAGACTTGCCTCGGTATCTTACTATGCTATAGAGTACTAATCATGGAACTTTTTGGCGGCTTGATCATAGATGGCCATCAGAGGGAATATGTCAGTTTGGCCGTGTTTTCTGGTCATTTGCTCATTCTATTCAGGGATTCGCACATTGTCGGCCTGTGGTGAGCATTGATGCCACTCACTTGTATGGCAAATACGAAGGCCATGCATTGATAGCGACGGCTGTCGATGCGAATGATAGCATTTTCCCCTTGGCTNCTTTTGCAATTTGCGAAGGCGAAAATGGTGGAACTTGGCGTTGGTTTTTACATAACTTGGGGCATTATGTTATACGCAATCGATCGGTTTATTTTATATCCGATAGATTTAGTGGCTTAAAGGAAATCGTGGCTAAGTTATATCCCACTCAACAGGGGCATGCACACCGGTGGTGTCTTCGACACATGAAAGCAAATATGGCTAAGCGGTTTAAAAATGAATCATTATTAGACAAATTCTATTGTATCGGCAGTACTCCAACATCGGTACAATATTATAAACTGAAAGATGAGTTACTCGCGCTAGATCAAGATGCTTAGAAGTGGGTCGATGAGCTCGAAGTATACAAAGAGTATTGGGCGTGGGCATTTGATGGAGGTCGACGCTTCGGGTTGATGACCACAAATATGTCCGAGAGTTTAAATGGGGTACTTAAGGGAATTCGTGCTCTCCCAGTAACGTCATTTGTCGCGGGAATTTTTTATAAACTTAATAGTTGTTTTGTAAAGCGTCGTGAAAATGGTGAAGGTATGACAGCCACGTTAGCACCTAAAATACAAAGTCGGATTACGATGACTATGGTGACGGCGCGGGGACACATTGTATATCGATTTGGGCCTAATGAGTTTGAAGTCCAAACAGGACACTCTAATTACAATGTTACCCTTAATGGAACACAAGCGGATTGTGATTGCGGCGAATTCAAGCTAACGGGCATACCTTGCTCGCATATTTTAGCAGTTTGCAGTAATTCACAACTAAGAATAGATTATCATAGTCTTTGTTCCCATTGGTATACTGTAGAGTGTTATTGCCAGACATACGCACCGCTTTTCCATCCAGTTCCAGACAGACGCTACTGGCCACGACCCCAGGGCCCACCAATTGTACCGCCTCCCGTGAGAAGGAAGAAAGGTCGACCACGATCAACACGTATTCGTAATATAATGGACGAAACAAGTGGGCGACGAACAAAATGTAGCATTTGTAAGCAGGGAGGTCATTATAGAAACACCTGTCCACAGAATACAGAGATAGCACAACAAGGACGTCGACGTAGGACTTGATACCTAACTTAATAGTATTTATGAAACTTTCAATCTTTCAATATTCAATGCGCTTTTTGATAATATGTTACTAATTACAAATTATTTAAAATTGCAGATGGCAGATCTAGAGGAGGCGGGACCAGTTGATGAGTCCGTCCTGACAGAGCAGCATCTCCATAGGTCTTCATTTATCACGACTGAGGTGAGAGCCAAAATTATTGTTTTAAATATTTTCTTTAGTATTGGTTTGAATATAAATGTTGTTCTAACTAATTTTTTGTCACTGTAGGGATATCGCGGGGTGCAGTTCATAGAGCATGGCCGCAAATTAAACCAGTGGGAGCTTGATCATCCAGCAGTGCTAGATTTGCTACGACAGTCTGGATTTTATTATATTTCTCGACTTAGGCGTCTACAGCTGGATCAGGCATTATTAGGAGCTTTGATCGAGCGATGGAGACGGGAGACCCAGATATTTCACTTCCGCCACGGTGAGATGACGATTACACTTTAGGATGTGGCGGTTATTTCGGGTCTTCGTGTCGATGGAGCGCCGGTCACTGGGACTACAGTGTATCCGTGGCCAGATATTTGTCAGGCGCTTTTAGGGGTTGTGCCGGATGACATCCGAGCTGGGCAGATTAGATTAGATTGGATATACCAGCAGTTTCATCATCTACATTTGGATGCTCCGGCTGGATTAGTTGCAGCCACTGCACGTGCATATATATTATATCAGATTGGCTGTAGTCTATTTCCAAACCCCACCGGATATAGGGTTCATCTTAAGTGGCTGCCACTTATAGCAGATTTTGATGCATGCGACGCTTTAGCCTGGGGTGCAGCAGCACTGGCCTATCTATATCGAGCTTTAGGATCGGCTGCATTAAAAGGAAAGGTCGAATGCTGTTGCTTCGCGACATTAGTACAGGTATTATGAGTAATATATAATAATTGTTATATAAAGCTTCTCCTATTTAAGTTCAACAGTTTAATTTATTGTCATTTATTTATAGATTTGGGCGTGAGACCATCTACATGTCGGCCGACCTACTAGCGTTGGAGCTGTTGCTGACATGGCTGATTGCCCTATGGGTTGCCGGTATAACATATAAATTTGATACCAAATATATATATATATATATATATATATATATTTGCAACTAACAAATATACTTTTCAAATATTAGGTGGACGAACGCCGGTGGGTTACGTTTTGCAGCAAACGTTAGAACAACAGATATTGAGTTCTACAGAGATGAGTTAGACCAACAAAGAGAGACTCAGGTACATATTAATGCAACCATTTTTTGACTATTTCAACTGATATTTTAGCTGACTAATATTGGCTTTTTCACAAATGACATGGCGGCCGTACACAGATGCTATTATAGATGTGCTACCTGCATTCTGTGTACAGGGCAGTGAGGTATGGCGATTTCGGACGACACTGATTTGTTTTCATATCGTCGAGCTTCACGTACCGGATCGAGTCCTACGGCAGTTTGGTCTCCTCCAGCATATACCCATTCCGGTGGAGACCATCCGGCGCTACACTTCTCAGGGGCGGCCAGATGAGGATTGGGCTTACTTTCATGCTACATACATCGAGAGATGGGGAGATAGATTACAAGCCATTATTGACTAGCATCCGATTGTCGGTGATGATCCAGTACAGGCGACCTCGATTTATATGGAGTGGTACTAGCAGATCACGAGACGATGGATTTCTCGTCCAATACAGCGTCCACCATTGACTTACCAACCTCGTGGCCAGACAGAGAGAGCTTTGGTACGATCACTCAGCCCATTTATTAGTTTTTTAATATTTTGTATATTATAGATTGCCAAAGATGAGTTATTATCTATAATGCAGGTGGACGCTATATGATAGACACAGTATAGCATCAGGAGCCTAGTTCATGATCGACCTTCTTATGAGGCGATGATTGATGTATTGACGGGTATCGATATTGATCTTGATAGTGTACTGGAGTACATTCCTACTATACCTGTCGCCACTGATATCAGAGGTCGAGATTTTGGACATGCATCGACATCGGGTCATCACCACCGTCAGACATCGACATCTGCTGGATCTCCATCTCCTAGTGATGTTGCTGATATACCCGCCGCCCCTGAGAGATTTCCTACTAGGCCATTGGACTTGGACTTGCTTTTGCCGCCGCCAGTCTCTAGAGATCACTTTACATTCGTCTATTCTCGACGTCATGCCGCGTCTTCATCACAAGCCCGCCCAACATCTAGACCAGCCACTATCGAGGAGACTCAGGCGATACCGGAGCATCGCGAGGGCGTTATGATTGCGGATCTCGATGCGATGGCCGATATCGAGCCAATTGATGACATACCTATTGCTGATCTCGTTGTAGAGGGTGGCCGTAGACGTGGACGTGGCCGTGCACGAGGACGTGGCCGAGGACGTCGAGGGAGAGGACGATCGAGAGGCTGATTGTATATTTTTGATTTAGATAACTTAGACTTTGTATAATATTATATAATACTTAATTTAGTGCATATTTGTATATTTTTCAGAATTTTTTTTGATATTTTTATCTTGTTGATTGTATCTTGTTATTCCACTCGTGATCTTTTGTTTCTTGTTGAAAAATTTGTTATCGTGAAAAAACTTGCGTCAAACTTGTTGAAATTTTCTTTAAAATCAAGCTTAAATCAACACCTGCTGCTGTTTGCACTAAAGACGGTGAATGGTTCACCGTCTTTAGTGCAAACACCCAGAACCGGAGAAAAAAACGGCTAAGTCCTGGTTTGCGCTGTGTTTCCACTAAAGACGGTGAACCAATCACCGTCTTAAATAAAACGGTGAACGATTCACCATCTTATCTATGCCACAAACCCCGGCTGTTGGGCCGGGGATTTGCTGAGAAGGTGGTGAATAGTTTACGCCAAGATAAGGCGGTAAACGATTCACCGCCTTTGTTAAGGCGGTAAACGAGTCACCGTCTTCTCGGCCACCCTAAGCTCCGCGGGGAATTGCTGAGAAGGCGGTGAAGGGTCCCCGCCTAGAGAAGACGGTGAACCATTTACCGTCTTCATGAGCTTAGACTAAAGACGGTGAACGAGTCACCGTCTTTTTGGGAAATGCTGATGTGGCGGCTGAGGTGGCGAGAGGAGGATTAGTTTCACAAATAAAATTTTCACATGATTATTTTACCAATTATAAAATTTTAGAGGATTATTTTCGAAAAAAATCCGCTAGGGGAGGGGGGGATTGTGAACTGTGATGCTGTCTCATTCACAGGCTGTCCTTTCAGCTCCCCCAAAAATGAAATTGGGAGTTGTTGCACTTGCACTTGCTTTGCTTAATCCCCTCTCTCTCTCTCTCTCTCTCTCTCTCTCTCTATATATATATATATATATATATATTCTATAATCTCTTTCTCTCTCATCTCTATTTTTGTGCTTGAGTATATGTAGGAGAGTTGACCTGCATTTGTGGGATTAAAAAGGGCTCTCTCTTCAGTAGTTACTTCACTCTATTAACCTTGGAGAAAAAAAAACAATAAATAAAGAATTGTAAAAAAAAGAAGGAAAAAAAATGGTTTGGCTTGCTTGCCAAGATAAAAGTAGATTAACTAAAGTGCCTAATTGGCTGAATTTCTGCAATGGTTTCTTCACTCAAGACAATAAAATTTTAGAATATTTACGGTAGGCAAAAAAAATTGGATAAGTGTATTTTTTTTTATTTTAGAGATAAAAAAAAATTAAAAGTTTGTTTCATTACGTTATTTATTTTACGTAAGAAAAAAAAATTAATATTTTTTTCATCAAAAAATAGTTCTGTCGACAGATCCAAATTTGAAATACGTGCTTATATATATATATATATATA
>NC_033627.1:9186550-9211263 GCF_001540865.1 Ananas comosus
TATATATATATATAGAGAGAGAGAGAGAGAGAGAGAGAGAGAGAGAGAGAGAGAGAGAGAGAGCAGGACTACTGTGTTATTAGGAGCACAAGAGTCCTTGTGCTCCTAACTTTCGAACCACCCATCAAATTTGATGGGTGGTTAGAATGAGAGAGAAAAGAAATATTAGAGAGAAATTCAAGAAGAAAATATACCGACCTTACTGAATCTAAGATAAATTAAGAGAATAAAAGAATTTAAAATCTGTGCATCGCACAGGTTAATTGCTAGTTATATTAAAAAATATAAGATACATAGACGAAAGCAAAAGAATTATAATGAAAACATACAGATGAATCAGAAACAGAGAACTTGTCCTGCGATGTAAGAAGTAAAAATTTGAGAACCAAGTGAAACTAGCCTAAAGTTGAGAGAAAAGTTATGCAATTTACCTCTTTCGAGCAACCCGGCATCAAGAGGAAGGACTTACGAAGAAATTACTGGAGAAGAGTTCGTGGTCTTTTATAACAGGCCAACATAAAACAAATAGGGCAAAGAAAAAGCCACAGCAACCCGGGCACTTGAAAGGCAAATTTATAAGTCGAGAGCGAGGGAGATTCCCCGGCAGTAGAGAGCAATGGCCTCTCTGTTGCCTCACACCATTCAATATGCCATAGAAAGGCTCACTGTTAATAGAAATACAGCATTATCGTTACAAGCATAAGATATCTAGCATCTATTCAATAAGAAACACTGCTACTAATGACAGAATTTGAACAGCATTCAATAAGAATTGTGTAGAAAACATAAAAGAACAAGACAACTCGCTACAGTCACAGAACTTGAAGGGCTTCAAGAAAACCAATTCAAGTTCGTTGTCTGATATGCATGAGAACAAGTTGTACGAGTTAGCGATGCTGAGAAAGTGGGAAAAAAATTCCTAGTAGATTGAGGCAGCTGTGCTGTGAAAGTTTTTTTTTTTTTTTTTCTTCCTTACTTCCGGTAAGTTGGATATACCTCACAAGGGTTACGAACAGACACTAATCTGGGATCAAATTCACCCTCCCGGGACAGAAATGTTGACATCCATCGTGGAGTTCCTCGTATTAGGCACCGACTGCATTAGAGGCGAAACCCAAGTTTCTGCCCGATAGGATGGAGTTGCGGCATTCAGTTTCGGTGGAGGAGAACCACCACAATTGTTCATCTCTGCACCAGAAATAGGAATAGTCGCTGCAGTTGTCGGGGTTGCTGCAGTCTCCGTTCTTGGCTTCTTCATCTTCTGCTCCAACTGGTAGCTCGGCAAGAAACTTCCCACCACAACCTGTTGGACAATGTATGTTTTAAAACAGAAAAAAAGATCTACAGATATACACCCGAATAATCATATTCTACATATATCTCTAAAGAAATCTAGATTTTTCATCTATGCCATTCTATACCGTTGACGATAAACTAAAGAGCCCTTCTGTAATGAACTTTTTCTAATGCAAAATCAACTACTCCAACAAATTAGATGAATTTCTAACCAAAAAATATTTTCATAAGAAAATGCACTCTCAAGGTGAATACTACTTTACAATGTTACGAACATCATGGGTGATTTGTCAGAGATATTTAAGCAAAAGCACTGAAACAAATAATTTGTTGAAAGGTTGCTGATAGGAATGTACCAATTATTTTTTGCTGAATGTATGGAGATTTAAGAGATTAAATACAGAAAACTAAGACATTGGTAATTGTGGAAGAGGTTGGTGGGCTGTATATTATGGCACAAGGAGGAAAATATAAAGAGTATTAGACATTGCATTACACAAAGCTCAACAATAATACCTGAACAGGACTGGCAGCAACGAGAAGACCAGCAACTCCTCCCCCTATGACACGGCCGTCTGGGCCGGCCAAAGAAACACTCATCCCGCCAGATCGACTTCTCGTTCCACCATTTTCAGTTGGCATGAACGATCCAGATAAGGAAAGCAGCTCGAAGCGGCCCTACATAAAAGCAGAATGTAAGTAACAGCTTAGTCGTTTTTTTGCATTTTATAGTGAGACAGTAAGCATCACAGAACACAAGCAACAACGAGATTTTGATAGAAGAATGATTTGAATACTCATCAAACATCCATAATAGAGCTTCAGATCTTTCACAATGAGTTCAAAATTTACTTCTGGCTACTAAATAATGTTCTGAAGATTAAATTACATTATCAATCCGTTAATTTTCAGGTCAAGTTCAAATTTACAACCTATAGCTCAGAACCTTGCAATTATTAGTCCTCAATCAAGTGGTCGTAGTTTCTATTACAATCAAATGTGACACCCCAATAGTCCCACATCGGATGGGAATGGGATAGTCATTAGGTTTATAAGAGACTTAGACACTAATAATAATAACTGAGCTTAATCATTTTGGGCCGGTATTTGGGTCCAACGAGTTATTGTTGCTAGTGGGCTGGGTCGTTACATTTGGTATCAGAGCCAGTTCACCAGCCGGAAGTGTGAGATGAGTCTTGGCTGAGCTAGGGTCGGAATGACAGACTAAGTCAAGGTCGGTGATTGACAGGCTAAGTCAGGATCGGAATAACAAAGGCTAGCGAGACAAGTCTCACATCGCCTGGTGATCTTGGGCTGTTTGTGATTGGACTGACGAGGACGTCAGGTCCTTAACGGGGGGAGTCTGTGACACCCCAATAGTCCCACATCGGATGGGAATGGGATTGTCATTGGGTTTATAAGAGACTAAGATACTAGTAATAATAACTGGGCTTAAGTATTTTGGGCCTGTGTTTAGGCCCAACGAGTTATTGTTGCTAGTGGGCTGGATCGTTACATCAAATCCATCCATACAGATTACTCAGGAACCCAAATGGAACTGATTCAAAAGCCCACAAAGTATCTACTGCAGACAAGACAGATTATAGCAAAAAAAAAAAATTACAGTTCTGTGCCTAAATTTTACTTATGTTTTTATCTTCCCTACGGTCTTTCTATGTCACCTGAGTTGCAAGCTCCATTGGGATTACAAACCGACAAGAATTGACAGATTCGACTAATGTGCCTACTAAATTATAAGACACATAATTGCAAGATTTGCAGCGTATGATATTGAATATAACTACCAAGCAACCCAGATTCCAAAGACCTAATTCTGAAATTAGCCCTAAATTGAAGCTTGCGAAAAGCTCTTATGTTATTAAGGCCCCAACCCAGTGCAATGAACATCTAAGTGAAGAACCAAAAATTTATTTACTAGACTCTGTTTCTATGGATTAAGTATGATGTAAAAACAGATCATTTAGCAGCAAAGATTTGAAACCAATGAAATATCTTTTGGCAGCTTAAGCCACCATCGGATAACAGAAACCTGGATCTACCTATACAATAAATAGTTCATTGCTTTCTGAAATCAGAATTTTGTTTTCTTTTCCTACTATGTGTTTGCCCAAAAAACACTTGAAAAGAAAATAAAAATAATGATATGCATATACTAATATGAATCAGCCAGATCAAAGCATTTTGTTCTTACTAGGAAAATTGAAAAGTCCTAGTGAAGACAGATTTTTCAGATAGCGGAAAATGTAAATGGTTTTTCCGACCACCTATTTTGTGATATCTGGTTGTTTTAATGCGTAGTACCCAAGCAGAAGGAGATAGACGATCAGTTTCCACAGCTGCTGGTGGTAGGTAACCTATGGGACATGACAATGATCCAATAACCTCGTAGTAAGATTTTACTAGTTTTTCACTGTGATCGTCATCTTCATTATTGCTTAGGTTATTGATGGGTAATCCACCAAAGAGATTTTGAACAATATTTACCATGCCAGTTGTATTGGCTTGAAACAAGTTGCAGAGAACACTAGGGCCTTAGCATCTGCACCAAAACCAGAGGGTAGAGGATGCTACATTGTGTGGTTGGGTAGGGTTTAGGCACCACGCCAGTCCCAACTGTACTAAGGGAAATGCGTTAATGAACCTGGATCTTACCCATCTATGCTCATATCACGATCAAGTCTGCAAAGGTGTCCAAAAGTTTATAAGACCCATCAAATATTGGGTAGGATAGGAACCAGATCTGGAAATGACTCTGAATAAAGGAAATAAAATATTGAATTCTATCATAATGTTATCCAAAGTAAATTACTCCAATCGTAAGCTTTGAATGTCTAAGTGTTTCTTTGTCTTGAACCAATCTAAGGAAACAATATGACCAAAAAAATGGGTACCAAGAAAAGAAACTATCAAACAAATATAGTAAAAAATTTTTGAAAAAGTTATACAGGAATATAAGTATAAATTTATGCGATATAGAACTTTGAGAACTTCATGCATGAGCATGCCGGTTGATGGTGACACTGTAACGGCAACATTCTGCACTATGTCACATGACAGTGATAGCTAACTTGGTGACCAACTAACAAAGAAGAACGTCACTACAATGAAATCCTTTCACTTAAAATGTTACCCAATTTACAGGCTAGCATCCTGTATTATTCATGCTCTTAAGATCATGACAAATCCTCACATTGCATATGGAAGTCGTTCTAAATCACAAACCAAGCAGCCACATTGTCATTGTGGTAGGAAGACTGCACATCTTTCATGTGGTCAATTTTTGCATCGTACTTATATATAGGTCACGTTTACAGTTTATCAAATCACAATGATGGTGCATTATTAGTACCGGCTACATTAGCAACACTGATTGGGATTTATCAAGACGCGATTAAACCTAGCTCCCTCTCTCTCTCCCTCCTCTCTCTCTCTCTTTCTCTCTCTCTGTGATTGGGGTTATCAAGTGGCGATAGACCTAGCAAATTCCCTCCACCCCCCACCCCACCACCCACCCACCCCCCCGTGTGTGGCATGCAAACTACCACCTCTAAACCAACGGCAACTCTCTCTCTCTCTCTCTCTCTCTCTCTCTCTCCAAGTGTGTTTTCGCCTGTGTGTGGCACACAACCGCCAACTCTACATCGAAGGCTGCTCAAATCTCCAACACGTATATGCTCAACCCAAATTGCATTATGAAAATATTTAGCAGCCCGAATATTTACTTTCTGCATCCCACATTTGGCACCCTAAGGAGAGGTATGTTTCTTTCCATCCCATGCGTCCATGGAAAAAAAGTTTACTAACACATGCCCACCACGCGTTCCGCTCAACTCAAACACATAAGCAACCATAATTGGGGGAATTCCTTGGTTCCATGGGACGTTCAATATAAGCAAACCCCATGGGTGTCGATGATGCCAATTTACATAGTACTTGCCTACCCAAAATAACTAAAAGTTTTAGGCCAAAATTGTGTTCAACACTGACTAATTACAGATTCAATATTTTTTAATACCATTCATTACTCAATTGAAGGGAAAAAAAAACAAAAAAGGAATTTTATATAATTGTTTACTTCTTTTCTTTTCTCACATATACAGTTTACTATAATATGAAAATAATACTATCAAATTATTTACTAAAAGTTACAGTCATCATAATGTTAAGTTTTGTATTGTGTATCATCTGAGACCGTTCAATGTGCACATTTAATTGCTCACCATACAGTCACTAAAATATTTAGTTCATGGCTTATTTCATTGCTAGTTATTGTAATATATTTAATCACGGTTTCTGCATTTATCTCTTCATTCTTGCTTACCAAATTCAATACAAATATAAGCTATGTACAATACTGTAATATTATTTTTATTGCTAAATCTTATATGTATCCGCATTCCTCAAAAGACGTAAATGCCAAGGACAGGAGTTACCAAGAGAAACTTCCTTCAAGCATGTTCAAATTCCAATGCATAGACAAAGATTTTGGGAAATTCCTTGAGTTTTTAGTAATTTCATGTCTGTACAAAAAATTACAATGCATAGACAGTTTTGAGGAAATTCCTCAAGTTTTAGTAAATTCATGTTCACACAAATCTCTCAATGAAGTTTCAATGAGAGGAAAGCACTGAGAGCTTTTATTTGATTTAATAGTCTTATTTATCAGTTTATAATGAAAAGAGCTCCCTAAATGGTCGAAAATTCGATAGTCATATAAAGTAGGTGATGGAATTGATTCAGTACTACTTGCAGAAGCATCTTAAGTTTTGTTTAGATTGGACCAAGAGTATCAAAGAAACTGTTTGTTATAGAGAATCCATACTCAAAATATCGAATACAAGCTAGACGACCTCATCAAGTACCCATTTAAAAGCACTAAAAATCTACATTTTTGGGAGAATTTTTTTTATTAATAGGCTTAAAAAATATTATAATTATAAAAGTAGTGCTTTAAAAATTTTATTTACAAAATTACTCTTATGCAGTCTTAGAGTGTGAATGATTCACTGCTTTTTAAATGCGGTGAATCGCTTACCCTTTTTGCAAAACGTTAAAATTATTTTTACTGTTTGATGTGATTCATCCCTTGGAGTTAGCATGTCGAAAATATATAAGTTTTGTAAAAGCGGCAAATGATTTACCGCTTTTAGGAAGTGGTGAATGATTCAATACTTTCTTCAACACTTGAGCCTAATTTTACAAATAAAAATTTTGAATGCCCAATTTTACAATTAAAAAACTCCATAGAGTTAGTCGCCCAGAAACTCCATTTTGGGTTACAAAAAAATTCCATTTGCCAATTTAGAACAACCTAAATTAGTTAAATTTTGCCAAAAAAGTTTTAATCATCTAAATTAAGAGTAAAGACTCAATTGAGGAATCTTATCATCAGCATTTATGAGGTTGATCAATTTACACAATTCATTGTATCCAATTTGACGTGTTGGGAACCAATGTACAAACGGCATGCCATTTGATTCTATAAACTTCAAATAATCTAAAAGATTACATATAACAGTATGAATCATAAGTTCAAGTGCTCTCGTGTCAAAGAAGTATCTAGCTTAGATTTTTTTTTTTAAGTATTCTAGCCTTAAGGTATATTTATGTTGTGTGAGATAGAGAGATGGGGGTCCACAATGCTAAACACTGTACTAGTAGCAGAACTAACTTGGGAATCACCGCAGATTGTCAGATTCATAACCGGCATGAACTATGAAGACCCATCTTCAGACACTGCAAACTCTCAATCGGACAATTCCATAAAAAATAGTAAAACAAAAAGAGAATACAATAAGCTTTGATCTGATTTTAGCAGTCTCAAATTCCTCATTCACTTCAAGCATTCAAGAAAGAAATCCCTAAGCAGGAAGATCTATTGTACATGCTAAAAATCTACTGCATGATGCATATGATGTTTGACTGATAAATTGTAAGAACTATGTGCCATGTTGTTTGTTTGTTAAAGTAATCTAATTTCATTGTAACTTAAAGAGATAATAACAAATGAAATTCTAAATAGGAAGAAACACATCAAGAATTTACAATTCATTGCTTGCTTCTAAAGTAGTTGCTAAGTTACAGCATCGTATGGTACATCTTGAACATGTGGCTAAGAAGACAGATCAGACTATATGAAATTGTATTAGAGGGCTAGATAAATGATGGGGACCGCTAGACTGATGAACTATAAGACTGAAAATCACAGGCCTTCCAAAGACAGATCCTCTCATCTTTTGATGTCTCTATAAAACCTCTAGTCTTAACCGTCTGTTTCCCTCTCTAACTAGAGGTGAATCTAGTTAATAGTCACTCTACTCATGCAATTGTTCATTTATAATGCAAAATAAAGAAATCTTAATCTAAAAATAGACAATTAGCCAGCAGAAATTACATCTAGAACAGTAATTATTCCTTCAGCGAGCAACTAATAAAGTTTTTAAAAGTAGAACGCCTATAGATGCAGTTCTTTCACAGAAGGATGACAAATGACCCCACATATCAGAAGCGAAATATTCATTTATGGGCATTAATAAATTGATAATGAATTTTTAAGTGATAATACAAAATTTCAAATAGACTAGCAACTTCTCATAACATAAAGCATTAGTGCAAGTTCAAAAAACAAAGAATTTCCTTCACAAACCTCGTAAGTTAATGTACCACCAGAGGAATCAGATTGACGAAGTATCACATTTGATATTACACCATTAGCAGAGAGAATACAAATAGCTCGAAGTCCTTGTTGAGAGAATGATATTATCTTCATTGTGACATCCTAATCATATCAGGAAACAATAAGCAATAATAGATGAAAATCAGAAGATTTCATACATATCATGAGCAACAAGATGGAAAGTACTTAGAAAGTAGGATCTTAGAGAACTTCTTTAGCATTAGATCGTGATATAATAAGATTACATTTAACAAAAAGCTTTCATAAACTTAAAGATCAGTAGTCAATCCTGAGGAAAAGCATTAAAGAGTATAAGATTACTTGTGGAAGGGTTAACTTAAATGCCACAAAATATTTAGATGAAACTGAAGATACACTCTACAATGGTTACCAAATACTTATTTCAGAAGATGTGACTCATATTTCAGTTTTGAGCACTAGAAAGCCAAGCATCTGCTATAAAACTACAGAGCACAACAATTAATTGTTTACTAGAAGACATCAGTGAAATCAGTTTAAGAGAGATCAGGCATTAATTTATATAATTCATAGGCACTTCATGCGAAGTATCTTATGATTAATTAGGTAACAGATTCTAGTTATATTAGACTATTCATACTACCTTATGACTTTTGTCTTTAACTAATTGCTATTAGTAATGGCAATTATTAATCCATCAGAGGAGGCAATGTCATAGCGCCTCCCCGATGGATACCTGAAACCATATTAGAAAAGAAACATACAAAGAACACTTGATGGAAAAACTTTGTATATTTGCTATCTAACTAGAAGGCCTTCACATGAGCCAATTAGGCCCTTATTTATAGCCTTTCGGGTTTACAAAAAGATAAAAACAAATACTTGAAAAAACCATATTAATAATTATTTGCACTACTTTAACCATTAGTTGCACTAATGTCGAAACGTATTGCATGAAATCACATAACGTTGCACTATTGCGAAATTTTTATACACTATTTCTCTACTCGTTGCACTATTTGTCTCACTTATGCCTATGGCTTATGTTTTTCCTTAACAGGTAATCACTCTAACCAGTACGAAGGTTGTGGATCTTTCTAAATTGACATGTTCCTGCAAGCGTTGGGGCATTGACGACATCCCATATAATCACGCCATGGGAGCAATCTCAAGTAGGCAGCCGGATACATACGAATTTGTCGAGGACTGGTTCAAGACCACGATTTATCGCGCAACCTACAGTGACTACCCCCCCCCCCACCAGAGGCAAAGAGCATTGGCCACCTCTACCGAGCACCATCATGCCGCCGCGGCCGCCAAACGTGCGCATACAACCAGAAAGAAGGAAGATTGTGAGAAGAGATTCAACTGCTAATGGCCTGGTAAAGAAGCGGTACGAGAAATGCCAAAAGTAGGGGCACAACAAACGATTATGCAAGAACCCTTCTCAGCCTAGAGGCAAGCAGCCGGTGGAGGTCCCAAAGCGCGCGACGACATCTGCAGGCGCAACGCAGGAAAGCCGGGCAAATCCTCCGTCCATATTGTAGCTTTATTATTCCACATCTGCAGGAGTTATTTTCATGTGCACTCCGCTCGATGATGATGAACCTGCTTCTTATAAAGAAGCACTACAGACATCAGCTTACAGTGAGTGGATGGCTATGAAAGATGAGATGGACTCCATGAGCAAGAACCAAATATGGGAGTTGGTTGACCTTCCGCCTGGGTGCAAGTCTATTGGAAATAAATGGGTTTTAAAAATAAAGCGCAAGGCGGATGAATCAATTGATAAATACAAGGCTCGGCTCGTGGCCAAGGGCTACACTCAGGGACAAGGGGTAGATTACAACGAGATATTTGCTCCCGCTGTGTGATTTGCCTCTATTCGTTTAATTCGAGCCTTAGTGGCACACCTAGATTTGGAATTGTTCCAAATGGATGTCAAGACAGCTTTTCTCAATGGAGAATTAGCGGAGATCTATATGGATCAACCTGAGGTTTTGTACTCAAAGGTTAAGAAGACAAAATTTGTCGTCTTAAAAGATCCATCTATGGTCTCAAGCAGTCGCCGAGACAGTAGTATTTCAGGTTTCATGAAGCCATGATAGAGGAGGACCACTGTGTATATGTCAAGAAGACAGAGAATGGGATTTCGTCTCTCTCTATGCGTCGACGATATACTATTGGCTGGAAATGACATGGAGTTAATCAATACCACTAAGGAGTGATTGTCTCTCAATTTTGAAATGAAAGACATAGGTGAGGCGAGCTATGTGCTCAGAGTGAAGGTCATCCGTGATCGCTCTAGAAAGCTTCTTGGTTTGTCTCAAGAAACTTATATTAAAAAAATTCTAGAGCGCTTTAGGATGTATAATTGTAAACCCGTTAACACTCCGGTCGAGAAAAATCACACTCTTGAGTCTTGATCAGTGCCCTAAAACGGATAAAGAAAATGAGCAAATCAGTAGGGTTCCTTATGCGAGTGCAATTGGCAGCTTGATATACGCTATGACGTGTAATCGACCTGACATTTGCTTCGCTGTTGGTTTGGTAGGTCGTTACCAGAGCAACCTGGGACCCATTCATTGGCAAGCGGTCAAGAGAATCCTTCGATATTTAAAAGGAACCAGTGATCTCGTTCTCTGCTTCCAAGCTGGGGACTTGAGATTGAAATGATATAATGATGCTAGTTATAGAAATGAAAGCAGGTCCACCTCAGGCTCTGTGCTTAGAGGCGGAAAAATTTCTTGATGCTATAAGTAGCAGGGCTGCGTTGCCTTGTCTACTATGGAAGCGGAGTATGTTGCTTGTTCAGCAGCCGTTTAGGAGGCTGTTTGGGCTGAGGAGAGTTCTCCAGCACCTCGACTTTGTGACTCGAGCTGATAAGCCTGTTGAAATGTTCTCTGACAGTATGGCTGCCATGGAGTGTGTGAAAGACTCCGAGTATCGTGGCATGACCGAGCATATTGACGCGCGCTTTCACTACATTCGAGAAATGATTAAGCTAGGCGAGGTCGTTCTTAGACATATCTCCACCACTAGGATGGTGGCTGATCTATTGACCAAGCTGATAGCCAGGGATATATTCCCGACCCACGTTAGGAGTTTGGGTCTTCGTAGGTTTTGATATATGGACATTATTTTGTATCTTACGCTTTATTAATGAACATTTTTTTTCTCCTTTTGATGTGATTGCATAATTGATACCAGTAGGCACATGTACGATAAGTCACCAGTCTCAGATCAGCTCACTCACACGGGTGATCGCCCTGGTACCTAAGTGGTGAGCAGGATGAGACTAGATAATCATATTAAACTTGAGTAGTTGTAATATGATTACTTTGTTCATATATGTTATGAATGAAGTGTTGATATAATTTAAAGTCGTCTTAATTCATTTAAGATGGGACTCTAAAAAGTTGGATATGAAAATTTTCTGTGAAATTTCATATCGAGCCTGTATAGTAGCCGAACCTAAGTGCTCAGGTTAGAGAGATGACTTGAGTTGTGGCGGTTAGATACCTTAGTGGTACCTAGACCAAGGTTCGTATGGCGTTTTTTTTTTTTTTTCAGAGCGTAATATGACCCATTGAGTAGGAGCTCCGCCATAGCATGCATATCATACTGTATGTGCTTGTCGACCAGTTAGTAGAGTGACATAAGTTCTTCCCTCCATGTCACTGTGTGAGCACTAACCCTTTTATGCCCTCGACTTAGAGCTACGTTATGAAGTGGAGGTCCAAAGTAACTAACTTAGCGTATCTCAGGGTCATGAGAAAATACGATCTCGCGGAGCACGTCTAGTAAAGTGCTTGGACCGATACAGATTAACGTGAGAGGCTGAGGAAGATGTTTTGATAACACACCACGTAAGTCTTGTGACTCATTGCCCAGGCGGTTATCTCGGTTGTGTTACTTGAGACAATCATGAGTACGAGAAATAACTGTAGGGTCGAGCCCTGTCATTACAGGAGAGGGACTTTGTGATGCTTGATCCGGTGTGTGTTGAAACATCTAGAGCATAGACAAATTAAGTCAGTGATGTGCTATGTTAGTTGGATGGTGACTTAATATAGCACTCCTGCATGTGTTTCTTTCGTCAGGTCGCACGCTCCATTATCCGTATGAAGAGTAGAATGAGTGAGAGAGAATTGATCAATGTAGCCAAGTAGGAGATTGTTACCATGTGGTGTGTCCAGATTGGCGGGTCTTAATTTAATCCGATCCACTTAAGATGTGTATTGAGATTTATCCTAATAAGTTAAGGATAATAATAAATTATATGTTTCTTATTAGTTAAGAAACGTATCTTCTAGTGGATATCTATCATGGATATCCTAATCCTAATCCTGATCCTAATCTCTTTGTGAGATTCAGGATATTTTAGGGGTTCTGTTATTCTATAAATACGTCCCCTTATCTCTCCCGTCAAGAGACGATCGAATACGATCTAATTTGATAATCCACGAAAAATCTTCCTTCTTCTCTCTTCTTCCTCTCTGGGATTTCCACCTACGTTCTCGGGGTTTTGGAGTGTGGACATAGAAGAAGACTCTGGTAGCCCTCTTCGATTGGCATCCGTCACATCTTATTCGTATACGATGCATATCCAACGCACTCGATCCGTGACGTAAGGCGTGCGCGTGGGAGAAGGCGAGAAACGTGGGAGATCAAGAAGCATCGAGACAAGGACGATCCAAGAAGGCTTGTAAAACAAGCAATCCGATCCGATTCCGTTCCCGAATACGTTGGCTATCCGGTTTGTAAGTTTCCGCTGCCCTATTATTTCCAACAGAAAAGATAAGGGACCATCCCTAATAATAATGACTAGGCTTAAACATTTTGGGCTGGTGGTGTAATAACTAGGTTTAAACATTTTATGCTAGTGGTTTGGGCCCAACGGTTAATAGTGCTAGCAGACTAGGTTGTTACACAAAGTAGGGGTGGCAATCCAACTCACTGTTCGCGAGCTAGCTCGTGTTTGGCTTGAAATGAGCTCGAGATCGAATCGCTCGTTTAATAAACGAGCCGAACACGACCTGAATTTTTCAGCTCGTTTAACACAAGCTGAGGTCAGCTTACTCGTGTTCGGCTCAATAACAGCTCGAATACATATATTTCATACATATATATATATATATATATATAGAGCTAGGCTGGTATACTATCGGTAGCACAGAGCCCTCCGTGCTACCAAGTTATTTTCAATGATATAGCTTCTAAATTGACGATCGGCTCCGTTGAACTTGATCTATACCATTGAAAGTATTTGGAAACTAAATTTCATAATTTTTCGACATCATTTACCTATCAAACGAGTAATCTAAAAATGAACGGCTGAAAATAAAAATTTCATAAAAAATGATGATAAACGACTTGAATTTAAGATCAGAGGAATTGATCTTACTCTAAATAGTGAAAAGAATTTTCTATAAAAATTTCATCAAATTTGGATTGTTTTATACTGTTAAATTCACAAACGCGTCACATCTACCATTAAAATTATCACTTTTGATCACTAGCCAAATGATGTCGAAAAATTATGAAATTTAGTTTCCAAATACTTTTAATAGTGTGGATCAAGTCTAACAGAGCCGATCATTGATTTGGAAGCCGCATCATTGAAAACAACTTGGTAGCACGGAGGCCTCCGTACTACCAATAGTATACCAGTCTCTCTCTCTCTCTCTCTCTCTCTCTCTCTATATATATATATATATATATATATATAGAATTTTGCTCCTATGCTTTTAAAAGTAGCATGACATAGGTGCTTGTAAATTTTTAGCCTTTGGATTAAGAATTGTGTGATTAGGATGATGTGGGCCCCCTAAGATTGAGTGGGTGGTTGGTTGAATAGTATAATCTAACGGGTGTAAATGGTCAACGGTGCAGATCTAATGGCTAAAAATCTACAAGCACCATGTGCTTGGTGCTTTTAAAAGTACCATAGCTGGACTCTATATATATATATATATATAAAATTGGTTTTTAGCTTAACCTAAATATAAAGCCGAACTCAATTATAAAAAGGTCATTTATATGTAAAGTTTGAACTATTAGATCAAAGTCAAATGGATAAGATCTATCTTAGGTATCCGTCAAGTAGCCACTTTTTTCAAAATTTTCAAATATATTGGATACCCTTGTGAAGTATCTAAAATGTATTTGGCATGTATCACGTGAGTATCGATATCCGATACGTATTTAATACATACATGGCAGATATGGGGTATCCGTGCTCGTATTCGATCTCATTCGTATCCGAATAAGAAATATCAAGACCGAGTGCGAACTTGCTCAGATATCCAAAAAAATTGAATAGATCCAAATATTCAAAAATTAATACATATATATATTATTAATTCATATATTGTGGGAGGATAAATAAAAGGGTGGTGTAGTTGAGATGTTAGAGGGATTTCTCACATGCGAGAGGTGCGGGGTTTAATTTCTCGAACGACTGAATTATCTTTTAAATTAAATAACAATCATTTAAATTTGAATATATATTCAAATTTAAATTTAGATTAAATTAAAATTTTAAATTTGAATTTGAAATATGGATTTAAAATTTAAATTTTAACTTTTTAGAAAATTTACTTTTAACAAAAGTTTGATAATTGAATATAGATTTAGTTTTAATTTTGACTTTGGACTTGAGCTTGAATTGTAATTGTGTGACTTTGAACTTAAGTTTAATTTTCGACCATAAACTTGAGTTTAGAATTTAAGGCCTCCCTTATCTCCCCACACATATTAACAATCAAGCAATCTAGAACTTTTATTTATTGAATCAAAGAAAGGAATAGACATGTAAAGTTTGAATAAGGTATAGGCATATCATTATCAAATCAAATCAAATTCCCTTTTTTTTTTATTTGATAAATAATAGTTCAAGATTGCTTGATTCCCAATATGTGTGGGGAGATGGGGGGGGCTTAATTCCTTTTTTTGGGGAGATAAGAGTGGCTTAATTGCTATTTTGTGGAAAAGGTTTGGTTCGATTGATTTTTGCGGAGAGATAATAAGGATGTTAATATTTATCGTGAGTTAAAATTGCATTTATGTTTGTTAATCTTACGTTTTATTCAATAAAACATAGGCATACAAAAATTTGAACACGAATATGAAACTTCAGTTGCATTGTTTCTCATTCTATTCATATACACAAGGATTTAAGTACCCATAAGCACAGGCCGTACCTAACGTGCCGTATTATGCCAACAAAATATCAACGCGATACAACCTCTGTGCCAATGACACAGCTCAAGACACTCTTTTCCTTAAATTAGTAAGTGACTTTTTCAATAAAGATCAAAAGACTTGATAAAGACACATAATAAGTAATTAGAATATTTTGTTGCTAAAGAAAGTAAATATTTCATGCAATTATGTATTGGCACACATATATTTTTTGTGACCGGTAGACATCGGCATGGTCCAGCACACACCGTGCCATACCATGCCAATAAGTTTTTTGCAGGGCCCCGTGGCACGACACTTAAATCCTTGCATATACACATATTAGTATATATTATCATCCGAATACAAATTCGATCCATATTCAAATCCGAAGAAATATCTTATCGTATCCGAATCTGTTTTTAGCGGATACCGTAACGAAAATTTAGGATCTGACACATCTGCATCCAAATATATGTTCGGGCAAAAAAAAAAATAATATGCATCCAAATATATATACATGTTAGCATATATTATTTTTCAAATATATATTCGATCTGTTTTTATCCCTAATAGTAGGTAGCATGAAGTATCAATGTATCATAGTGGGAGAGGATACAACTATAACACCCCATTATTTTATTTTGTTTTAATTTAACTTAATTATTTATTTTTGATAGAGAGGGACTATTTTGCTTAACTTAAAAAGTTTAGGGGTCTAGGTGCAATTGTGCAACCCTAATTAAATCCCCCAAATCCCTTTCTTTTCTGTCTTGTATGTCAGCCCCCAACCGACTCTCTCTCTTGCTCTCTCTCACACACGCGATCCTCAACCCTCGTCTTTCGACGCCGCCGCCTTTGGCACATTCCTTGATTTTCGTCGACATCATTTCGTTCGTTACTGTCATTCGTTTCTTCATCAAAGTCATCTCGTTCATCATCGTTTCCACCATCGAAAAGATTTTCTATTTGTTCTCTTTACCTTTTTTTTGAATTATTGAAAAGAACCCTTACTTTGATAGATTTTCGATATAAAAACTGTTTTTTTGGAATCTGAAATTTACATTGAATGTTGATCTTGAATCAATAAAATTTTGAAATTTGTTTGAATCTTTGTACTTCTATTAGATCCCAGTGTATAGATTTCCTATATTCTATATGTTATTTGAAACGCCTACCAAGTGTTCGACTTAATGTCTAAGAGAATGTAGATATAAATCTTGCTTCTGAATTTGGCCTATTTGGATTACAATTAGCAAATATATGTGCTCCTATTTAAAAATTTATCCTTTTGAACATTTAAGCCTTTATTAAAATTTTTCTTTGAAAATTTGATTCTATTCATGTTGCGCTATCTTTCGAACAGCATAGCCCATCAAATTCTTCCTTTTAATTGATAGTTGTTATTCCTCAACTTATCATGTTCGAAATCTTTTTCCTATATGAGATTGGCCTTTTAGAAACTTAGATTTGTGCTAGTATCCTCTTTGAGCATATCCAAATTATAATATTGGGAGTTAGTTTATATCTTATGAACTAAGTGCTATGTTAGATGTATTGGATGTCTATTAGAAACTCAATCGGAATCTAGTAAGCTTTGGTTATTTTCGTGTTTTGCTTTTGTAATGATATTTTGGTTCTTATATTAGGTTCCGTTGATTTGTTTGATACCCGAAGTTTCATCGATCAATACTCGGATTAATTGGAGATAAGTGACCTAATGCCTATTAGTTTATTTTAGTAAAAAAATTTAGTAATATGTTATGAAAACAAAACTCCCTTTTGTTTAGATTTAAAAAAACAAAAAAGAAAAAAGGGTTGAGTGTGCTTATATGAATTACAAATTGTCGAGAGATTTCAAAAAGGCTTTGAACCTAATTGCTATGCAATTTCTGAAAATGTGTACTTTTAATTTTGTGCTTATTTGGTAAAAAATTTAGTATTCGATAATTATTCTCTTTTAATTGATTGGGTAAATAATCTCAAAACGTGATGTTTCTTGATATATTGCTATGAATATTGTTGGCCATGTCAACATAAACTTTGTTATAAAAGTTGGCTTCGATTTTGTGATGCACCACTAAATGCAATTTTATAATGCACCTGCGGGTGCTATTTGGACACACTTTGAGGTGATTTTGCTCTATGATCACGCCTTTGGGTGTCTTTGATGTGTGTTTAAGACCTTTGCCAATAGGTCACTAGTTACCAGAGACTTTTGTTTTAAATTCTAATAGAATAAGAATGCTTTTGTTTAAATTTTGTTATTCCTTTATCCTTTTGTTAGATATATTTATAAAGCTCAAAATTCTAAATGAAACGTCTGAATTTTGCTAAACTCAGTCATCTTTATATTTTTTGTAGCAAATATCTTGGGATGATCCAATCCAAACCCAGTCCACTAATAAGCTGACATCTACAGAAATTTCTAAAGACATTCATGAAATTATAGGTTCTTAGTAAATAATTATCAGGAAATTCAGAAACCTACAAGATAGATACGAAATTAGGTTCAAGAAAACTATACCTCACCAGCAGCAACAGTGATAATATGGGGAGTGAAGTTTGCACCGGCAGAGCATGCAACCATTTCTCCTGGTTTAAAAAAGGGGGAGAAAAACTCATTTTTGATGCATCTGAAGTAAACCACAACGTCTTAACCTCCTCGCCAATTGAAAATTAGAAAAGCCAAACAATCTACAAGGAAAAAATGGCAGACAAGCAAATTTTTGAAATTTCGGAGCACAATTTTAAATTGACTATCCACAATCGATAATAAGTTTCTTTTGAAAAACTCCACTTAAGACTTCATTTGACATGGGGGTTCTAATGCTGTCAAGAAAGCATAGGGAACGTTTCAGTAACCCTTCCCGTATATGGTCGTTAACAGATAGTCCAAATCAGAATCAGGTTCCAGCACCTATAGACAGGCTTCTTGTCCTAGGATCCTCATCTGGCCACACAAAACACACCAACAGTCTGCAGAATAATCGGACCACAGATCAACTTAACTTCCAGCACTGTCCAAAAACTAGTTCAAAGCATCAGAAATTCCAAATCTTGGGTAAAAAGGGCATATCATATTATCCAGGTCCCCAATTCCGAATCAACCCCACAGAACTTGCATTCTTTACAAGAAACTAGACCTATTCCTTGGCAGATCTGGAGGTACGTCATCTTTGGCCCCCACAGAAACTTATTCCCACTCTCTAGGTTGAAAGCTACCAACTCATGTAAACCAAGTGGAACAGACTCACATTGAGGGGGACAGAGAAGCCATATGGGATTCACAGGCTTAATTTTCAGTGGAACAAAGAACCCCACTTGAGTTATCAGCACAGAAATTCAAATTTTAAAGTTTTTATCACTAGAAAACTCTAATTTGAAGCAGCAAATAACATTTATCTCAAATAAAACTTTACTCAACCATCAGGCGTAACAGCAAGCAAAAAAGACCTACTAGAGAACAAACATGAGAAAATAACAACCAAGCAATAAAAGCTCAAAAAAAAAAAAAAGAGGGGGAAAGAAAGAGGGAAAGATGGGTGTTTTGGTCGAGATACCTAAATTATCTAACCCGAATCCGTACTGCTGCTTGCTCACGAGGACCCCTGGCCGCCCTCTACCCCGCTTCATCGCCGCCCCAACCGCCGCCGCCGGCGTGTACTCTCCGGGCACAGAAGCCGAGATCGGCATCGGGTTCAGCGGCCGGACCAAGCTCCCGTCCGGCCCGTACTTCCTCGGCCTTCCCCGCTTCTTCTTCATCCCCGGCGGGACCGAAGACGCCGCCGCAGCTGTCGTAGACGGCGGCGCCGTCCCCTCCGGAGGAGCTGCCGGCGGCGGCGTCCCGGGCGCGCCCTGGGTAGGGTTGTCGGCCTTCGGGCCCCGCCGCCGCAGAGGCCGGCGGCTGGGAGCGCCCGGCGGCCTCCTCCGCCGCAGTCACCGCCGCCGCGGCAGCCGTCCCTCTTCCCTTCCTTCCATTCATAGAACAGCAGACGCACTGCAGCACCCAAAGGACGGACGCTTAGGATCAGCTTTCAGCGACACAACCAGCAAATCCCACCGTCCTAAATTCGAGCTCCTACTACTAGAGTTTCCTCCAGCTCTCGCCATTGGAACCACGGAGAAGCAACAGTAGAGTACCTCCATTCTCGCCCACCAAAATTCCCGGGACAGACTCCAAAAAAAAAAAAAAAAAAAAAAAAAGCTTGCCCGAACCGAACCGAACCGGGTGCGGTCCTCCGCTACCGCCTACCGGGTCAGAAAACCGGCTCGCTTCGTCGTAAAACCGCTCCCGCGATTTCCTCGCTCGGCGGTCTCCGGAGACGGGGAGGACGAAGAAGGAAAAAAAAAATTTAAAGGAGAGAAAGATTTCTAGAAAATTATATTATTAATTAAAGAAAAAGAAAATAAAAAAAGAGAGAGAGAGAGAGAAAAGAAAGTAATAAAGAAATGAGAAATTAAGTGATATTTAATTTACATGGAAATATTTTAATCGGACGGGCTACGAAAACCGAAATATGCGATTAGGGGTCGGAATTAAAATTTGCCCCGTCCATTACGGAACAGTTAATTAACGGAGAAAAAGGGCTATAAATGGAAAAAGAAAAGTATGACTTTTTTTTGCTGTTTAATTAATTAATTTCTCGATTTATATATCGTTTAAATTTTCTTCTCCGAGCAAATTAAGCTGCGGAGAGACCGACGGGGACCGGCCGTCCGCCCGCCACTAACCTGCTCCCCGTCCTTTTTCCCGAACGAAAAGCTTAAACAAGCGAAGAACTGTAAACGCCCCTGCATTTGGCCCGTAATTACTGAGATGCCACTGGCGGTACTAATCTTCCGAAACAAGCTTTGCTTGCGTGCGCTTCCTCTGGCCTTCTACGTAGATTATTATTATGTTATTATATTATTTACTGAAGCGTGTTCCCGCCGTATGCGTCTACCGTCACCCCCACGTGAGTGACTCAGCCTCTCACCACTCCTACTCCCGCATCAAAATCAAATGTTGCGTCAGCCCGGCCTGTTAAGATCCGATTGCCAATTGCGAGGACGCTATCCTATTAAATAAACTCTTTTCTTAAAATTATCCGCGATGTTATATGTACGGCCAAGAAAAATATACAATGTATGTTTCATTCTAAAAATATGCAATATATATTATTGCATTGAGGATCACCTCTTAATTCGCAAATAATTCGCGAATTTTTAAAGACCGAAATAAAGGCATGTATTCGCATTTTTCCAAAGAATTCAAAAAAAAAAAAAATGTGTTTTTTTCGTCAAAAATAATTATCCGTGAATCATTCGCGATTCGCGAATGATTCGCCCAAAAAAACTGCGCTCGCAGTTGCGAACTCGCAAATCGTGTAGTCGCCGCTCTCGTCCGTGTGGTCGTCCTTCTCCTCCTCGGCCGCTCTCGTTGTCAAACTCTGGATCCCTGTAAAACCCCTCTGAAAAAAAAAAAAAAATCGATTGAAACTTTTTTTTTCCCAAACAATGGTTGCTCGTAAAATTATTTTTCGAGAAACTATTTTATAAATTTTGGAAAAAAAAAAATCGAGTTTGGGAGCGGCGGTCACGATAGAAATGGCGCGGCATTTGGAAAAAATGGCGCGGCGTTTGGGAAAGGAGGTCACGCGCGGTCGGCCTCGTGGACCACATGAGATGGCGCGGCGTTTTGGAAAGAAGGTCACGCTCGGTCCACGAGGCCACTTCGGCCTCGTGTACCGCATGAGAGGAAGGTCCACGGTGGACCTCCCTCTCATTATATATATATATATATATATATAGAGAGAGAGAGAGAGAGAGAAAGAGAGAGAGAGAGCAAGGCTGTTGTTCTCTCAGGAGCACGAAGGCCTCCGTACTCCTTAGGCGTTTTCGATGATGGAATTTTCGAATTGACGATCGGCTCCGTTAGACTTGATCTAGCGCATTTGAAGTTTCTAGAAAATGAGTTTTGTTATTTTTTGATATCATTTACCTAGTGATCGAAATGATTCAAAATCCATAATTTTTAATAGTTGATATCTGCCGTTTTCAAGTTTAACGGTGTAGAAGTATTCAAATGAGATAAAATTTTGATACAAAATTCTTTATACTATCTACAACAAGTTCAATATTTTTGATCGAAAATTTTAGTGCTATATTACCACTTTTTATAGGATTTTTATTTTCAACCGTTAAAAATTATTGATTTTGAATACTTTCGATTGCTAGGTAAATGGTATCGAAAAATCACAAAAATTATTTTCTAGAAATTTCAAATACGCTAGATCAAGTCTAACGGAGCCGATCGTCGATTCGAAAATTTCATCATTGAAAATGGCTCAGGAGCACGGAGGCCTCCGTGCTCCTAAGAGCACAGCAGCCCTGCTCTCTCTCTCTCTATATATATATATATATATATATATATATATATATATATATATATATATGCTGGGGCTACTATACTCTTATGAGTATAAAACCCCTTGTACTAATAAATTTTTAACCGTTGATTGATGGGTTGTGTGGTTAGGATGATGGTGGTCCCCACTTAGAATGATAGTGGTCCCCTAGGGTTGAGTGGGTAGTTGGTTGAATAATATGATCTAACGGGTGAAAATCGATTAATAGAATAAATCTAAGGTCGAAAAGTTATGAGTATAAGGGAAGTTAATTACTCATAAAAGTATAGTAACCGAACTCTAATAATAATATATAATAATATATATATTATATATAAGAGAGAGAGAGAGAGCGAGAGAGAGAAGAGAGAGAGAGTAGCTCTTATGCTTCGAAAGTATGGAGGCCTCCGTGCTTGTAAGTTGTTTTTAATGATGGGACGTCCGATTCACGATCGGTTCCGTTAAACATGATTCTACGCTATTGGAACTATGTAGAAACCAAAATTTCATATTTTTTGACTTCGTTTGCCTAGTGAACAAGTAGCCTAAAATGAACGACTGAAAATAAAAATCTCATAAAAAACATGATAAATGACTCAAATTTCAATCGAAGTATTATTCTTGCTCTTGATGTTAAGTAGAATTTCTTTATAAAATTTCATGTAATTTGGATACTTCTACACCGTTGAACTTAAAATATGTCACATCGGCCTGTTAAATATATCATTTTGAGACCTATGACCGCTTGGTAAATGATGTCGAAAATATAAAATTGGTTTTTAGATAGTTCCAATAGCATAGATTATGTCTAACAGAGCGCGATCGTCGAATTGGATGTCCTATCATCGAAAACAACTACATGAGTACGGAGGCCTCCCGTACTTTCGAAAGCACGGGAGACGTACTCTATATTATATATATATATATATATATTATATATTATATATATAGGAGAGAGAGAGAGAGAGAGGAGAGAGATGAGAGAGAGAAGAGAGAGAGTTTTGCTAGAATATTCGGTATTAAACTAGCCTTTTACTACCGATTGTTTTCGATGATAGAGCTTCAATTGACGATCGCTCCATTGAACATGATCTGTACCAACTTAAAGTGTTTAGAAATCAAATTTCAAATCTTTTCGACATCATTTGCCTAATGATCAAAGGGTTTCAAAATTAGAATTTTAATGGTCGATAAGAAGGTTTTCTTATTTAACGGCGTAAAAGATATCTAAATCAATTGAATTTTTTGTTAGAAAATTCTCAAACTATTTAAACAAGATCTATACTCTTGATCTTGATTACAAGACTCCTATCTTATTTTTTTAAGAGTATTCATTTTCAGCTATTCATTTTTCTGTCACTTGATGGATAAAAAACAATATCGAAAATGCGTAATTTGATTTCTAGGTAGTTTAAATGGTTTAGATCATATTTAACGGAGCGATCGTTATTTTGGAAGCTCTATCATCGAAAACAAATCGGTCGTAAAACGGCTCGTTACTACCGATATGTATTCTAGTTCAACTCTATATATATATATATACTATATATAGTATATATATATATATATATATATGAGTTGGACGGACTATATTAGTAGTAATCTCATTATTGCTACCAGTTTTTTAGCCTTTGGATCAACTCTTCTTTCATTATTTCTAACCATTGATTTAAATACTATAACCAGTGGGGACAACTCAACCTAGAGGGACCACTCAACTTTAACCGACTAATATCATCTTGACCTTAACATTTTTTATCCAAGGGGTTAAAAACTTGATAGCAAAAAGAACGTTTTACTATAATTGTATTCCAGCCTAATTCTATATATATATTATATATAATATATATATATATATGAGCTAGGCTGGTTTACATGGTAGCACGGAGGCGCTCCGTACTACCAAGTTGTTTCAATGATGCGGCTTTTCAAATTGAACGAACAGTCCGTTAGACTTGATCTGCACTATTAAAAGTATTTGGTAACTAAATTTCATAATTTTCGACATTATTATACTAGTGATCAAAGGTCTCCAAAATTGATAATTTAATGGTAGATGTGATGCGTTTGGAATTTAACGGTGTAAAATAATCCAAATCTGATGAAATTTTTATAGAAATTCTTTTCACTATTTAGAGTAAGATCAATACATCTGATCTTACAATTCAAGTGTTTTATCACATTTTTTATGAGATTTTTTATTTTCAAGCCGTTAATTTTTAGACAACTCGTTTGATAGGTAACTGATACAGAAAAATTATAAAATTTGGTTTCCAAATATTTTCAATAGTGTAGATCAAAATCTAACGAGTCGATCGTCGATTGGAGTCGCATCATCGAAAACAACTTGGTAGCACGGAGGCCTCGTGCTACCGATAGTATACCAGCTAGCTCTCTCTCTCTCTCACTCTATCTCCTCTCTCTCTCTCTCTATATATATATATATAATATAGAGAGAGAGAGAGAGAGAGAGAGAGAGTCCGGGCTCGTGATGCTATCGTAGCATGGAGGCTCTGTGCTACCAAGTTGTTTTCGATGATGCGGCTTCCAAATCGACGATCGACTCCGTTAGATTTGATCTACACTATTGAAAGTATTTGAAAACTAAATTTCAGATTTTTTTCAACATCATTTGACTAGTGATCAAAAGATCTCAAAATTGACAATTTTAATGGCCGATCTTGTGTCTTTGTGTGTTTAACGGTGTAAAACAATCCAAATGCGATGAAAATTTTATAGAAATTTTTTTTCACTATTAAGAGTAAGATCAGTATATCTGATCTTGAATTTAAATCTTTTATCATCATTTTTTATGAGATTTTTATTTCCAGCTGTTCAATTTTAGACTACTTGTTTGATAGGTAAATGATATCGAAAAATTATGAAATTTAATTTCTAAATACTTTTAATAGTGTAGATCAAGTCTAACGGAGCCGATTATCGATTTGGAAGCTGCATCATCGAAAACAACTTGGTAGCACGGAACCTTCCGTGCTACCGATAGTATAGTAGCCTAGTTATATATATGTATATATATATGTACATATATGTAGATATATATGTACATATATGTACATGTACATATATACATATATGTACATGTACATATATATGTACATATATGTACATATATGTATATATGTACATGTACATATATGTATATATGT
>NC_033627.1:9211528-9313276 GCF_001540865.1 Ananas comosus
TACATATATGTATATGTATATGTATATGTATATATGTATATGTATATGTATATACATATATGTATATGTATATACATATACATATACATATACATATACATATACATATACATATACATATATATATATACATATATATATATATATGTATATATATATATATATATATATATATATATATAGAATTAGGCTGGAATACTATTAATAGTAAAACGTTTTTTTTTGCTATCAAGTTTTTAACCCTTGGATGAAAAATTGTAAGGTCAGGATGATATTAGTCAGTTAGAGCTGAGTGGTCCCCCTAGGGTTGAGTGGTCTCCACTGGGTTATAGTATTTTATCCAATGGTTAGAAATAATGAAAAAAAGTTGATCCAAAGGCTAAAAAACTGATAGCAACAATGAAATTTTGCTACTAATAGTAGCCCAGTCCAACTCTATATATATATATGTACATATATATATATGTACATATATATAGGCCATGGCTACTATACTATTATGAGTATTGGAGCCCTTATACTCATAAGTTGTTTTCAATGATAGAGCTTCCGAATCGACGATCCACTCCGTTAAATATGATCTAAAGTATTTGAAACTTTTAGAAAATAAATTTTGTAAATTTTTGAAATCATAATAAAGTCCATCAAGTAGGCATAAAATATCCATCAAGTAGGCATAAATTTTGAGGCGTTTTCTCGTTTAACGGTGTAAAGATATCCAAATCAATTGAATTTTTGTTAGAAAATTCTTTAAACTATTTAAAACAAGATCTATACTCTTGATCTTGATTACAAGACTTCTATCATCATTTTTTAAAGAATATTCATTTTCAGCCGTTCATTTTTGTGTCCACTCGATGGATAACAGAACAATATTGAAAATATATGAAAATTGATTTCTAAACACTTCAAGTGGTGACCCCATGTAAGCCGTGTCGATCGTCGATTTGGAGCTCCATCATTGAAAACAAATGGGTGGCAACGGAGCCCGTTTGCTATCGAGATAGTATTCTGGCTCATCTCTCTCTCTCTCTCTCTCTGTTATAATATATATATAATATATTATATATATATATAATATAAATATATATATATAATATATATATATATATATATATATAATATTATATATATATATATATTTATATATATATATATATATTTGAACTAGGCTGGAATACTATCAATAGCACCAAGCTATTGATGCTATTAGTTTTTTAGCCCTTCGATTGAGAAATGTGTGGTTAGGATGATGTGGGCCCCCTAAGGTTGAGTGAGTGATTGGTTGAATAGTATAATCTAACGGATAAAAATAATCAAAGGGTTAAATCTAACGATGGAAAACTCAATAGCACCAAATCCTTGGTGCTATTAATAGTATTTCAGCCGGACTCTATTTATTTATTATATATAGTATTTTATTTTTATATAGAAATATTATTATATAATATTTTATTTATAAGCATAATATAATTTGCTATTTTTTTACTTAATTAATTAGCTTAGTTTTGCAGCTCTTTATTCTTATATTCTCAAGAAATATGAATATTTATGCTAATAGCATAAATCTTGAGAGAAAAAAAATTTAATTTAATAGCCGAATTTTTAATCCCGAATTTTTAATTGGTGAACGTATAATATCCGTATAAATCATGTATCCAAATAATTGCTGAATCTGTTTTTTAACCATATTTTTCAACGAATTTAAAAATTAAAAAATAAATTTTATCCGAATTATACCCGTATCAAATTTTTGCTGAATCCGAATTAACTAACTATGAGCTTAAACAAGTGAAGAACTGTAAATGCCCCTGCATTTGGCCCGTAATTACTGAGATGCCACTGGCGGTACTAATCTTCGAAAACAAGCTTTGCTCACGTACGTTTCCTCCGGCCTTCTACGCAGATTATTATTATGCTATTATACTATTTACAGAAGCGTGTTCCCGCCGTATGCATCTACCGTCACCCCCAGGTGAGTGACTCAGCCTCTCACCATTCCCACTCCTACGTCAAAATCAAATGTTGCGTCAACCCGGCCCATTAAGATCCGATTGCCAATTTCGAGGACACTGTCTTATTAAATAAACTCTTATCTTAAAATTATCCGCGATGTTGCACATACGCCCAAAAAATTGTACAATGTACGTTTCATTCTAAAAATATGCAATATATATTATTGCATTGAGGGTCACCTCTGCATGAATCATATGGTATATATTGTGCATGTACTAGTTTCCTCTACGTCTCTCATTTTCAATCGCATTCCATGCTTGTGTTAATCCCTGTCAAGAATGTCACCAACAATCAATAACCATTTTTGACATTATTCAAAATCACCGGGCGATGCATTGAAGTAAAATGGGCTTCACGGTAGGTGAGACTAGCAGAGGAAGGCATGGAGTGGGATGTCAGGAGAAATTAAAGTCCTGTGTGCGGCTCTGTGCATGGGAACGGGTAGGGAAGAAGAAAAAAATCCTGAAGCGGATTGCATGGGCGGATGAGGTAGGTAGTGAGTTACTGCAGGTCTTTAGTTGTCAAGAAGACGATGAGGCGACGTTAGCTGCATCCGGCAAGGGCACCCTCCGAGATCAAAAGGAAGCCTTTATTGCAGGACACCAACGGAGTAAGCTTCGAGTTTTGCCCGGAGGATCGCGGAGTTGGGTGAAGAGCAGGGGGGAAGGTGTGGATATTAAGTGTCCCACCATTCTCAGAGGTTCTTATAAGGAGGCGTATATTGTTGAAGAGGGTGGTATCCCTTTCCTGTACACCTAAACTACATCATCACCACCCCCTCACTGATCCCTTCCAAACCAATAGGGGTACCCCTCCATGAGGACCGGTGAAGAGGTGTTTCCGGTGCCTTGCCAGTGACCATTCTGTCGCGGTGTGTCGAGACCCTGTTCGGTGTCGTAGGTGCTGGAAAATCAGACACCGAGCGTACTTTTGTAGGGAGAAGCCTGGTTCAAGTGACAACAATATGCACAGAGCTGCAAACCTTAGGGGTAGAGCTCCACTGGCCAAGGTCTTTGTCCCATACACTGAGGAATATTTGCGACGAGTCGAGCTATGCTGTAATGCCATCCTCGCGGACGTCATACAGCCGGCTAATCTGGGACCGGACCCGATTAGCGCCATTAAGAGCGCACTCGCCAGCCTTTTTGGGGGCTATATTGAGGACTTTGCTGTCGCGCGCTACAGAGAGCGGGATTATGCAATTTTTCGGCCGGAATGGGTTCCAACTGAAGTGCTGGTCAAAAGAGAGGTCCTTACACTTAATGGGTTCTGGAATCGGTGTTGGCTGTGGGGTCGCTACAGGAATGCGTGGCCTCACCACATCCAATATAAAGCATGGATTCGCCTAATCAACCTTCCCTTCGAGATTTGGTCTGTGGCACGAGTGGCAACTTTGATCAACAGCTTCGGACGGTTTATCAAAGTGGATGACGTGACCAAGGCGATAACGGATCTCCGAGCATTTCGATGCCAGATTGTTCTCGACTCGATAAGCAATCCCCCAGAATCCCTCAGTGATCGTCGATAAGGAGCTTTTCTCGATCATGGTCGACCTGGAGAGGTAGGAAAGGTCAGAGCAAGGTGGAGATAACGTGCCACCCGCACCACAACGCAACGGACACGGTAACGCTGAGGATCGAGCGGGTAATCAGAATCATGGAAGACAAGATGACAGGGGTGAAGATCAACTGGATAAGGACATGGAGGATGCCAAAGGGGAACTGGAGAAAGTTGAACCTAACCCACCGACAGACAGGGCTTTGAGGGTCTTGCCGGCATCGAGGGTCTTGCCGACATCGCGTGTCCACCCGGCGGCCCCCCGTATCGGATCGATGACGAGGCTGCGTGTGGCCGGTGCCCGTAGGCACTGGGTTGCAATGGGCCGAAGGAGCTCGAAGTTCAAAATGGATGGTGTGCCAGGCCCATGGCGGGCTGAGCGAAGTGGGACTCCCGCGACTTGCTTGAAATTGGAAAGCGGACAGGCGCCGCTCAGGAAAATATGCACAGCTTCGTCTTTCTCAACAAGGGAAAATCCCTTTTCTCTGACTTGGGGATTTTCTCGGGAGGTGGATGGTTTTTCTTATAATGTTGGGGGGCCCGAGGCATTAAATGCCATAGGCCAAACCTCGGGGTACATGCTCAAACTGTTGATCTTTGTTAATTGGACCAATCTCATCACCCTAGCTTCCTAGGTAGCGTTGGGTGGCAGCCTGTGTGGTCAATCCACAGTGTTGGTTAATGGGCCCTTTTATGTATTTCGGGCTTGACCCTTTTCTCCACCTTTACGCCTACCTATGTGGGGGGGGGGGGTTTGATTGCTTTTCTAGCCCACGGGCCGGTTTCTCTTTCCAGCTGTGGTTGTTCGGGCTCTCTGTACTTGGCACCTGGGGAAGCAAGGGCGAAAGTCTGCGGCACCATTCAACATTTGTTTCCTGGCGGAGAGGGGATCGCCACGCGTGCCAGTGGTTTGACCTCGACTAATGCTCCAGCTGTCGAGGACACGATGACCTCTGAAGCCATCGGTCATCCACTTCCTCCCCCCCCTTGTCATTAGATCGGCCCTTATTTCGGCTCGGACACGAGAGGGGATCTAGGGAGAGTGGCCGAGCGTTAGGTACCGGTATCACTACTGCCAGAGTCTCCCAAAAATAGTGGTACTACTTCTTCTACTACGATGCCAAGGACGAGTAAACGACTCACTGCGACCAACAAGACACCTGTACTGTCCAAGGCAATTTTAAGGAAGATTAATCTGCGCCAAGATGGGTAGGCGATCCGGCGTAGATCCTCAATAGCGAAGATTATCTCCAAGAGCCTTCTATGTAGGGTGAACCTAGGCGAGAATGAGGCGGCGAACTTCTCCACGTTTCTGAACAAATGCGAGTAGGCGGGGCGTCTGATGTTTTGGTCGACTCTGTGTTGGTTTTTGTGGTGAGAGTCGGGGAGGTTTTTTATTTTGTTGATGCTTCGAGTTTGTAGCTAGAACGTTAAAAGGCTTAACGACCCTTCTAAACGTTGTGCCGTTAGGACCGTAGTGTCGAAACTGCGTAATGCAGTGGTTTGTCTCCAAGAGTCTAAAGTCAGTCATGTATTCGGGTCTTTCCTTAGTAGTTTCGGCGGCTCCTTGTTAAACAAATGTGCATTTCTAGAAGCCGTTGGAGCCTCTAGGGGAATTATCACGGGGTTCTCGCTTTTTCACTTGCCTAGAAGTACTTGTGAGGAAATACTCCATCACTATGCTCCTCTCCTCCGCCACGTGCGGGTCAAAGTTTTTTCTCACGAACGTCTATGGACCCGTCTCTTGGGATGGCAAAGAAGAGTTCTTCGCAAAATTGTCACAACTTAAGGATCATTGTGTGGGTAAGTAGATCATCTGCGGAGATTTTAACTGTACTAGAAGGCAAGAGGAGCGGAGGGAAAAGCTTTGCAGCATCAAAGCTACTGCCTTGTTCATTGAGCTGATCAAAGAGCTCGCTTTGATTGACCTACCCTTGTCTAACCAATCCTTCACGTGGTCCAACTTGCAAGCAAATCCAACATTTGCGAGACTCGATCGGTTTCTTGTCTCTACCGAGTGGGACGAGGAGTTCCCTCTTTCTAGAATTGAAGCATTACCTAGAATTACTTCCGATCACTTCCCTATCCTTCTTACTGCGAAAACCGGCTCCAAGGTGAAGAACAAGACCTTTCGCTTTGAGGAAGCTTGGCTGAATCATGAGGGCTTCATCTCTAAACTTCTTGGGTGGTGGAGGGAGGGTTCCCATGGCACACAGGATAAGTCGGTGATTTTAACATTCAATGCGAAGTTGAGACATTGTCGCATTAGAATCAATGAGTGGTGCGCTAATGAGTTTTACAGTATTAGAGGAGTTAAGAACCACCTTATGGAAGAAATATAGAGAATCGACAAAGCGGAAGAATAGGGCGACCTATCACAGGATTTATTTTCTAAGAGCAGATTTAAAGGTTAACCTAAGAAGTGTCTTAAACGACGAAGCCTCAATTTGGCCAACCCGGGCCAAATAGCACTGACTACGTGAGGGGGATGGTAACACAAAGTTCTTCCACTCAGTAGCAAACGACAGACGCAGAGCAAACAAGATCAGCACAACCGTGGAGAACGGTGTTAATTACCAGTCCGAAAAGGAGAAACAAAATTACTTCTACCGTTTCTTCATGACACTTTTCACCCCCGAGGAGTCGAGCTCAACTTCCTTTAGAGATTGGACTAGGTTATTTCAGTCCAATTGCGTTGCGGCTCCCGAGCTTACGAGGCTAACCGAACCTTTCAACTTAGACGAAATCAAACAAGCTGTTTTCCAACTAGGGAGTGATAAGGCACACGGCCCCTATAGACTATGCATTCATTTGCCTTATTCCCAAAAAGGAGGGGGCACAGCGGGCAAGCGACTTTCGACCCATAAGCTTACTAAACGGGATCCAAAAGATCTTATCTAAGGTTTTGGCCAATAGGCTAGGACAGGTAATAAAGAACCTGATATCCCCAACTCAGTTAGCTTTCCTGAAAGGTAGGAATATTACCGACGCGTATGTAACCGTATTCGAACTTATCGGATGGGGTAGTAAAAAGTTTTTAAGGTGTGGGGGTAAAGATTGATTTTGAAAAGGCCTACGACGGGATTTCCTGGCCCTTCCTATTCCAATTATTATGTTGGTGGGGATTCAACAACAAGTGGTGCGGATGGATCGAACTATGTGTGTGTTACGCGAAAGTCGCGATACTTGTTAATGGAGAGCCGACCAAATGGATAAAGACGAAGCGAGGCGTAAGGCAAGGGGACCCACTTTCGCCTTATCTATTCTTATTGGTGGCGGAGTGTCTAGCTCGTATGACCAATGAGGCGATCTCCAATAATCTCATCAAAGGCCTTAGCCCGATCAACGTTAGTAAGGTCACCCTCAATAAGTTTGCGGACGACACCTTTTTCTTCTGCGAGGCAAGAAGCAGGTACATGAGACATCTTAGGTTCTTATGGCGTCTTTTTGAATGGGCATCAGGAATGGAAATCAACAGGGAGAAATCGAAGCTTTACTACCTGGGGAAGGAGAACGGAAAAGAAATTAGATTAGCGAAGATCCTTGAGTGCAGAGTTGGCACATTTCCATCCAAATATTTGGGATTACCTCTCTTTCCCAAACCACCACCTAAGGAGGCATGGAGGGAGATAATTCTTAAGCTACACCGCAAAATAGGTGGTTGGCAAGCCAAACTTCTATCTAGGGGGGAAAACTTATATTGGTTAATGCGGTCCTAACCAACTTACCCCTGTACTTCTTATCCGTGTTCAAGGCTCTTGCATAGGCGATCAAGTGAATAGAAGCCCTAAGAAGAGATTTCTTTTGGAATGGCGGGCGCAACCATCCTGGCAATGGATGTTTGGTGGCTTGGAAAAACGTCTGCAAGACCAAGATGGAAGGCGGGTTAGGTATATTGGGCATTGCGACCAGGAACCAAGCTGTACTTACCAAATGGTGGTGGAAATTCCACACAACACCTGAACTGCAGTGGAATAAGTTAATCCATGAATTCTATTATCGTAGACGAAAGCCACTGAGGGAAGGTCGATCCTTCAGATCCTTCTCTTGCTGGTGGAAGGGTGTCCTTAATCTCAATACCATCTTCAAATGGGGAATAGCGTTTAAGCTAGGGAACGAGAGTACCATCGATTTTTGGCTGGATCAGTGGTGTGGGGAGACAATGTTGAACCTATTGTTCCCCGAAGCCTACCTTATGTTGGAGGGGAAAAACTTTAAAGTTAGTGAATGCTTTACGAGGGGTACTTGGAATTGGATCAAGATTCTGGGAGCCGATGCGGGTCAAATGCAAGGGCTGATACCGAGCCTTTCAGAGCTTGAAGAAAGGATCTCCTGCTTCTCTGTTGAACATAGACCGGACTTGATCCTGTGGCGTTGGAGTTCAGATGGACACATTTCGGTTAAATCAACTTATTCGGCATTGACGGACGGAGGGTTGAGAGACGCACGGGCCATTGACATCTGGAGTCTTAAAATCCCTTTGAAAGTAAAAATATTTTGTTGGTTGGTCCTCAAGAAAAGGACTCTTACATGGGATAATCTTGTTAAAAGAGGATGGATAAACGACCCTATCTGTGTGCTATGCGGGTCGGAGGAGGAAACAGTGGACCATCTGTTCACCCGGTGCATTTTCAGCAAGTGTATCATAAAGACGGGTGGACGATATCCTGGTCCAAGATCTGGGGACAACGTGAACCTCATTTGGGATAGGTAGACGGCCAGGAAAGATCTTCAAAAGAAGCGTAACAGACTTTCAGACCTAGGAGGTTGCTCGTGGATTATTTGGAAGGTCAGAAACAATACAATCTTTAGGAATACCCTTCCGGACCCTACTTTAATAGTTCACAGACTCAAGCTTCTTCTGAAGGATTGGGACTTTCTTCTCGCTACTTAACTTTTTTCTTCTTCTTCTTTTTTTTTTTTTTCACTTTCACTTTCTTCCCAGGGCCTGGTTGCCTCACTTTTGTAGCTTAATTCATCTCTCCAATGAATGAAGCGGGTAGCATGCTACCTCTTTCTCAAAAAAAAAAATGCAATATATTCTCAATTCTTGCAATACTAGTTTAGGGCCCGCGCTTCGCGGCGGATCAAGATCGGCAACCTAAAATCTCAATTTGATTTTCATTTAAAATTTAAATTTAAAATTTGATTTTATAGTTGAATTTTAAACTATTATTCAGATTTAAAATTCAAAATTGGTGAATTTCAAATAAACATCTTACAGACTTAGATTTTAAATATTATTTTTAACTTTTAAATATCAAATATCAAATTTAAAATTTTAGGTTTCAAATATTAGATGTTATATTTTAAATTTTAAAATTCAAAATTTGAATATAAAATGTAAAATTTAAAATTTAGGAACTGAAATTTAAAGTTTTAAAATGAAAAATTGTAAACTTTAGTTTTAGTAATTAAGATAAAATATTAAATTCTTAAATTTTAAGTTTTAACTTTTAAATTTCAAATTTCAATATTTCAATATTTTAAATTTCAACAAAATTGTAAACAATGCAACTGTTGTAAATTAATGATGTAGCACAAGATGTGCAAGTTCTTTAAATTGTGCAATATTTGTATAACTAAAACTTGTACTTTTTTGTGTTGCATCATTTTATAAAGTTATATTATTTATACTTTTGTAACACCATTTTACAAAAAGTTGTGTGCTATTTAAGAGTTATTACAATTTTCATTTTTGCTTATTATATTTAGTTTTTATTTTTGTGTAATTGTGAGTTCTCGTCTCTCAAAGAAAAAATAGATACAATTATAATTTCGCACTTGTACTTTGCAAAAAAAAAATATAATACTTATACTTTATTATATTTATTTTGAAGGATAGGCAATTTCATCACATTTTTAAAATTCTGTTCCAAATGTACAAAGTTCAAAAAAATTGTCCTATTTTGCTAAGTCATAAAACCACTGCATCTTTTATAAAAAAAATGCCAAATATTTAAAAATAAAATAAAATTATTTGTTTTCTAACAACATCTCTTTTTCAGGAGGGATTTTTTTTTTTTACCTCTCCTAGAAGGCAAAGCTATATGTACATATATTACCTTGCCTTCTAGGAGAGGTGATTTTTTTTTTTTTTTTTTTTTTTTTTTTTTTGAACTAGCAGAACAAGAATTTATTCATAGATATTCTGATTGGTAAGGTGTCTCCTTTACAAGTTGTAGTGGGGAAATTGCAGGTTTGTTCTGCTTGAGTGTGAGTACGAGTGTGCAAGCATTTATAGAAAAAAACGTGTATACATATTTTTAGACCTTAGAATTTAATTAAATTATTTGTCACCTTATTTTAAATTGAGCTTTCTTAGTTAGTTAAATTAAAATATCCTATTTAATAACTTTAATTAGTTGTTAATTATTTTAGATCTAATTACTAAATAGTGATGAAGTTACTAGTAATAATAAAATATTTAATTAATTTTACCAAAATTACTTAACGAAATTCTAAAAGTTTTAAGAGGAGGAAATTAAAGAAGAACATTACTAAGCCCACTGTCTAAAATTAAAGTTTTAAGTTGTAATCTTACAACCCCTCCATCCAAAGTTCAGTTTTCATAGTTTGTTTAGTTCATGGTATTGTTTAAGATGTCTAGAAATGAGATGTCGAAATTATGAAATCTCATATTTGTTTTGTCACAAAAATCTAATGTGGCGGGAATTTAAATATTTTGTGGAATCTTGTAATTCCTTGAAATGTGGAATTTAAATCCATCCTCCTCCGTTGGTACTTTTTTTTTTTCGAGACTAAAATACTCTTTTGTAAATTTTATATTTATCACAAGTTTTTAAATTGGGTACAACAGACAAATTGAGTACTGAATCCCTTAAATTTAAGAATACTAGATTTTTACTATATTCATATAGTTATGATTTGTATATGGTGCAAATTGATATGTAACATCAGTCTCTATTAAAAAGAGTATTGTTGTCACGTCCCGGATTGCACGTTTTTTTAGGCACGCCAACAGACCCGCCGTATACATAGAAATTTTTTCTGTATACGAAGCGATATCTGTACCTATAAACAAAACCAAACTATAACTATCAGGTAAAGAGCTGCTAAACTGAAAATAGCATATATATAAAAACCTCGAGGGGTTCCTGTATATACAAAAAGTCCACTACACACTCGCTTCAGCAAGTGCGCCGACAACAACCATATATACATAAATACCCCAAAACTGCCTGTGGGAGGTACTCCTCTAGCACTGTAGCAAGACTGGAAGGGATCTAGCTCGCGATTCCCTTTCCACGATCAGAATAAGCAACAGCAGCAGCCGCAGACGAGGGCTCTGCAAAAAGGGATCAACAATTGGGTGTGAGAACTACTACAAAAAGTAGTTCTTAGTGGGTACCGCTACCGACCTCAACGGCTCACCCACTAAGTCTACAGAAAGTATGCATAAGGATAGTAAAGGAAGCTGGTAAAACTCTACAGCTATATGCCACTATACTATCGCTAACCAACACTAGCTATCTGTAGATATAAGAAAAATACAATCTCTGACCCAAACTCATTAGGAACTGTGAATGCACTCGTTCCTCCTGTCAAAACTACACCAACCGCCGCCCCGAGGGCTGTCGGTGGAGAGCAAGTCGAAACCGGACACTACGACATTAACGCAAAAGCACATAGCCTGACTTTGAAGTGGCACTCGTGGGCGCTACCGAACCGAGTATGCAAGGCTGTCTCTGTCGAGCTCAATCAGGCTCTCACAGTCTATAATCAACGCAAATGGGTCTAACTGGTCTAACAACCAAAGCTCACGTGTATTTGGCACAATCTGATGTAAACTATAAAAATCTGGATCCAGCGTCAATCGCGACGACACCCGACAGTTTGAAACAGTTTACACACTACTGTAAAATAAACTCGGCATCTCAGCACGAGTGTAAACTCATATTACACTAATCTAAGTATCCACCGCATACGAGCAGCGGCGATACAAACAAACCACAGCTCCTAAAATTAAATCTGATAATTTTTAAAAAATGACAGTGTAGAATCTATATGTTTTCTCCTAAATCAATTTTAAGTCCAACATGTAAAATTATACTACTAGCTTAACTCCAAATTCAGATTTTATCTCTAATCCATGAATTCGAATACTAGCAAGAAAATAAACCAATACTACATGTCGACGATACTAAAACTTAGGAGGTATTCCGACGATTTCGGTAAACATTAACCCACCTCGAAAAGCTCGTCCAACCACGGTGAGAAGTCGAAAGAAGGGAAAACATGCGCTCGCCCGGTCTCCAATGATACAACCGCGACGCACACACGCACGAACGACCCTCCGAATCGACGTCGAAAATCTCCCGAGCTCGAGTCGCGATCTCCACCTCGAACACGATAAAAAACTAGAGAGAGAGAAAAAGAAGAAGTGTACATTTTCAGCTGATCAGGTTGATAAACATGAGGAAGGGTAGGTGACGACCTTATCCACCAATAAAATGACCACAATACCCCTCACCAACTCAAAATTATAGCTGAAGTACCGGTACCCAATTTGGTTACCAGTACTCGGCCTCTCAGCCTGCAAACTCGCACACAGGGTACCGGTACCAGCCCGATGCTGTACCGGTACTCAACATCAGATTGGCGCAACCCGAGAGCATCAGTTCTGTAATTCTACTGGGGTACCGGTACTCCTCTGTCCGATACCGGTACTCAACACTGAAATCCTACACTTTGCGAATTTCAGTGTCAGAACTCCACTCTCGCCTCGCGTTGAGTCCGTTTTACATCTATTTCGCACCAAAACGACTCTGACTTGTCCCGACACTCTCCAGGTGTAGACAAGACTCAGATCGTGAAACCTCACAGGCAATCAAACATCAAGGATACTGCAATTGTGGCAATTTTTAAGTAATTGAATAATTTCTGTGTTGAGCTAAATATAGAAATAATATGTTATATTGTGTATTATAAAATACGTCCCAAAAAATATTCTATAAGATAGGAATTTTATAATGAGAAATGATTTTTCACGAAGCAAGGTAAAAATTTAGAATTCTGTGAACGGAACAGTTTATTACTCCTTTTTATTTTTAACTAAAATTTTTTTAAAAAATAGTGGACCCTTGTGAACCATTAGACAAGGGATTGCAAAAATTATTATTAATTTTCAATTAGAGACTTGGAAATTTTCAATTAGAAAATATATAAAGTAGTGGGCCCTATTCAGAGTGGGCTGTAGCTGAGGGGATTGAAAAGAAAACAAGCAGCTAGGACCAGTCAAATTGTTTAGACGTTGTCAAAGGATAATGAAGTACCGTCACCACAAGTTAAAAAATTGAAAAAGAAAAAAAAAAGAAAAAGAAAAAAAGAGAAGAGAGATGATAGACGCGCCGAGCCATGCATGTGGGCCGGAACATGTAGTGGTGGGACCCGCCCGGGTGAGGTCTACGTGGTAATTATTAAGAGGAAATAGAGGAAAGTTGATGGATGATGATGATGATTATTATTAACTAGTACAGTAATTTGTGGAATGCCACGGACAAAAAATTAGAAAAAATAAAAAATATTAATGATATTTCAATGTAATTGTATAGATTAGGTGGCGTTAGGATGAGAGCATACAAATATGCCCATATACATATGTGAAGAAACATGCACCGATGCACGGTATATATACATGGAGCGCGCGGTCCACCGCTAAAGGGCGAGGGTGTTGGCGGGCGAGTCTGAGAGTTGTTGAGACTAGGAACGGATCAGAGGCATGCAGATACGTCATGGGAGGAGAGCAGGGGAGGACTTTTTTCGAAAATAACTCTCTGAAATTTTGTAATTGGCAAAATAACCCTGTGAAACTTTTATTTGTGAAACTAACCCTCCTCTCGCCACCTCAGCCGCCACCTCAGCATTTCTCACAAAGACGGTGACTCGTTCACCGTCTTTACTCAAATCTTGAAGATGGTAAATGGTTCACCGTCTTCTCTAGGCGTGGACCCTTCACCGCCTTCTCAGCAATTCCCCGCGTATCACCGCCTTCTCAGCAATTCGACGAGAAGACGGTGACTCGTTTACCGCCTTAACAAAGGCGGTGAATCGTCTGCCGCCTTATCTAGGCGTACACCATTCGCCGCCTTCTCAGTGTTGCCCCCGCCCAAATAAGACGTTGACTCGTTCACCGTCTTTACTAATCTTGAAGACGGTAAGTAGTTCACCGTCTTCTCTAGGCGTGGAACCTCCACCGCCTTCTCAGCAATTCGCCGCGGAGAAGACGGTGACTCGTTTACCGCCTTAACAAAGGCGGTAAATCGTTTACCGCCTTATCTAGGCGTAAACCATTCACCGCCTTCTCAGCAAATCCCCCCGACAGCTGGGGGCATAGATAAGACGGTGAATCGTTCACCGTCTTATTTAAGACGGTAAATAGTTCACCGTCTTTAGTGCAAACACAACGCAGTCCAGAGACTGACTCTATCTGCAGTATTCATAATTATAATGTATGAAAAAATTTCATAATTAAAAAAATATTCACCGCAATCTTGAGATATATTACTGACCTTGTCATTCTTACACCTGGTTTATTATCAACTTCACGGTCACCAATTGGATTCTCCGGAAATCCCACATCGATATCATTATATAGCAGGCCTGTGTAATAATCTTGCGACTGATATTGTGTCTCTGAAGGATATAAATCTTTCTCTATGTATAGCGACACACATCCATAATGTTCAAACAATCCAATTAATCCCTCCAATAATTCATCATCTACTATATCATGAGCAATATATTCATTTACTNTGCATATAATATTAATTTATCATAAATTTATTTATCTTATTTATGGTCAAATTAGAATATATAAAGTTTAAATTTGATTGCGATATTATGCTTTAAATTATCGTATCTATATTCTTATTTTGACCGGATGAACATGAAAATTAAATAAGCATAATTGTTTTTGATTATTTAATATTTGGCGCTAAGTTGAATTAATTTATTATTTCGATTAGTTAGGTGCAAGCCAAAGCGGCCCTAATTAAAAGAAATGATAATTTAATTTACTTTAAAGTAGCGTTTTCGAATAATTTTCATGTCTATCGTGCAGTACTAAGTCAGATTAATTTATTGCTTCAACTGTTCGGGTGCAAGCCAAAGCGGCCCCGACTGGAAGAAAAGATAAATTAATTGCTTTAAAGATGTGCATGCAGAAATTGCACCCTAATATTTAGTTTGCTCCCAAAGCAGGTCTAGACATGAAGGTAAATAGGTGGTGTAGGATGATAATTTTCTTATAACTCGTTTGGAGAAATTTGCCTGGCCAAAGCTGACAATTTCTTTATATGAAAATTTTGAGATTATCACGACCTACAGAAAGTTTAAATTAATCTCTGATAAAGAGATTGCATATTTATGCTCATAACTCTGCTCCCAAAGGAGGGGTTGTGATGTCATATAAAGGATATGCATAAGGAATGATTCCATATTTATGCTCATAACTCTGCTCCCAAAGGAAAGGTTGTGATGTCATATAAAGCATATGCATAAAGAACGAAGAATACTTATACTCATAACTCTGCTCTCAAAGGAGGGGTTGTGATGTCATATAAAGTGTATTTTTTTAATCTTGGTGTGGTAATTTTGATGTGGTATTTTATTGATAAAACATGCATTTTTTATTTTTCAGCTATGACTCCATTTTTTGTTCCTATTGGTGATCTGTTCCTATACTTAATGGTTCTAATTATTCGGAGTGGAAAGAACAGATCATGTTCATTTTGGGCTATATGGATTTAGATTTGGCTCTGCGTGCTGAACAACCGCCTAAGATAGTGGGGCCAATGAGTCCACAGTAAGAATTCGCGCAGAAAAAGTGGGAGCGATCCAACCGCTTAAGTTTGATGCTCATAAAGTCAAGGGTATCAAAAAGCATAAGGGGATCAATCCCAAAATGTGATAAAGCCAAAGACTATCTAAAGGCCATTGAGGACCAATTTGTCAGCTCCGATAAAGCCTTGGCAAGCACCTTAATGAATAAATCGTCTTCCATGAAGTACTCCGGAAATGGCTCGATTCGCGAGCATATTATGGAAATGCGAGATATTGCAGCGCAACTCACCGCACTTGAAGTAACCATCTCTGATTCATTCTTAGTGCACTTTATTTTGAACTCTTTGCCATCTGAATACGGACCATTTCAGATCTCTTATAACACACATAAAGATAAATGGTCAATTAATGAATTGCTGACCATGTGTGTGCAAGAGGAAGGTAGATTAATACAAGAGAAACAAAATGCAGTCAACTTTGTTTCTCAAAAGAGACAAATAAAGTGTACTAAGAATGGCAAGGGCAAGAATGACTCAAAAAGAAAGAACAAAGAAGTTCCATATGGTTTACAAGGCCAATCAAGTAATTGGACTCCCAAGTGCTTCTTTTGTAAGAAAATGGGTCATATAAAGAAGGACTGCCAAAAGTATCAGAAATGGCTCCAGAAAAAGGTGAATTTCTATTTTTTTATGCATGAGTTGCATTTAGTTTCTGTTCCATCTAATACTTGGTAGATTGACTCTAGTGCCACATGCCACGTGGCGAATTCCGTGCAGGGATTTCAGAATCACAGAAAACCTAGTAAAGTTAAAGCGACTATCTATACAGCTGAAGGAAATCCAACTAAAGTAGAATTTGTATGAACATTTAGATTAATTATTTCTAATGGTCACATTTTGGATTTAGCCGATACATTTTATGTTCCAAATTTTTCTAAAGAATTTAATTTCTATTTCGAAACTTGTTGGATTAAGATATAGTTTCAGTTTTAATAATAAAGTTTTTCTTTATCCTATAAATCTCAGATAGTTGGCTCTNTACACCAACCACCACCCCGAGGGCTGTCGGTGGAGAGCAAGTCGAAACCGGACACTACGACATCAACGCAAAAGCACATAGCCTGACTTTGGAGTGGCATTCGTGGGCGCTACCCAACCGAGTATGCAAGCCTGTCTCTGCCGAGCTCAATCAGGCTGTCACAGTCCATAATCAACGCAAATGGGTCTAATTGGTCTAACAACCAAAGCTCACGTGCCCTTGGCACAATCTGATGCAAAATACAGATATCTAGGTCCAGCGTCAATCGCGACGGCACCCGACAGTCCGAAACAGTCTACACACTACTGTAAAATAAACTCGGTATCTCAGCACGAGTGTAAACTCATATTACACTAATCTGAGTATCCACCGCATACGAGCAGCGACGATACAAACAAACCACAGCTCTTAAAATTAAATTTGATAATTTTTAGAAAATGACAGTGTAGGATCTATATGTTTTCTCCTAAGTCAATTTTAAGTCCAACATGTAAAATTATACTACTAGCTTAACTCCAAATTCAGATTTTATCTCTAATCCATGAATTCGAATACTAGCAAGAAAATAAACCAATACTACATGTCGACGATACTAAAACTTAGGAGGTATTCCGACGATTTCGGTAAACATTAATCCACCTCGAAAAGCTCGTCCAACCACGGCGAGAAGTCGAAAGAAGGGAAAACATGCGCTCGCCCGGTCTCCAATGACACAACCGCGATGCACGCACGCACGAACAGCCCTCCGAATCGACGTCGAAAATCTCTCGAGCTCGAGTCGCGATCTCCACCTCGAACACGATAAAAAACTAGAGAGAGAGAAAAAGAAGTGTACATTCTCAGCTGATCGGGTTGATAAACATGAGGAAGGGTAGGTGACGACCTTATCCACCAATAAAATGACCACAATACCTCTCACCAACTCAAAATTACAGCTGGAGTATCTGTACCCAATTTGGTTACCAGTACTCGGCCTCTCAGCCTGCAAGCTCGCACACAGGGTACCGGTACCAGCCCGATGCCGTACCGGTACTCAACATTAGATTGGCGCAACCCGAGAGCATAAGTTCTGTAATTCTACTGGGTTACCAGTACTCCTCTGTCCGGTACCGGTACTCAACACTGAAATCTTACACTTTGCGAATTTCAGTGTCAGAACTCCACTCTCGTCTCGCGTCGAGTCCGTTTTGCGTCTATTTCGCACCAAAACGACTCCGACTTGTCCCAACACTCTCCAGGTGTGTCGACAAGACTCAGATGGTGAAACCTCACAGGCAATCAAACACCAGGGATACTACAATTGTGGCAATTTTTAAGTAATTGAATAATTTTTGTGTTGAGCTAAATATAGAAATAATATGTTATATTGTGTATTATAAAATACGTCCCAAAAAATATTCTATAAGATAGGAATTTTATCCTGAGAAATGATTTTTCACGAAGCAAGGTAAAAATTTAGAATTCTGTGAACTGAACAGTTTATTACTCCTTTTTATTTTTAACTAAAATTTTTTTAAAAAATAGTGGACCCCTGTGAACCATTAGACAAGGGATTGCAAAAATTATTATTATTATTTTTTAATTAGAGAGTTGGAAATTTTCAATTAGAAAATATTTAAGGTAGTGGGCCCTATTCAGAGTGGGCTGTAGCTGAGGGGATTGAAAAGAAAACAAGCAGCAGGACCAGTCAAATTGTTTAGACGTTGTCAAAGGATAATGAAGTACTGTCACCGCAAGTTAAAAAATTAAAAAAGAAAACCCCCAAATAAAAGAAAGAAAGAAAAAACAAAAAAAAAAAAGAAAGGGAAGGAACAAAAAACCAACAGTACTTGTGCCCTTTGCTGTCGCGTCCGATATCCTCTCTACCTCGAAGCTCCTCCTCTCCATAATTATATTCCCCTCCCCCGCTACCCACTTCCTCCGAGAAGTTGAAGAGTAACACAACTACTCTACTCGGCACCACTTGAAGAGTGTGTGTTTGTGTGTGTGTGAGAGAGAGAGAGAGAGAGAGAGCTCGATAAATTTGAGGGATCTTAATTGGAGGAGGAGGATCTGAGTAGAGGTAGTAGAGATGGGGAGAGGGAGAGTTGAGCTGAAGAGGATCGAGAACAAAATCAACCGGCAAGTGACGTTCTCGAAGCGCCGCAACGGGCTCCNAAAAAAAAAAAAAAAAAAAAAAAAAAAGGAGAAGAGAGATGATGGACGCGCCGAGCCATGTTGGGCCGGAACATGTAGAGGGACCCGCCCGGGTGAGGTCTACGTGGCAATTATTAAGAGGAAATAGAGGGAAGGTGACGGATGATAATGATGATTATTATTAACTAGTGTAGTAGTCCGTGGAATGCCACGGACAAAAAATTAGAAAAAATAAAAAATATTAATGATATATCAATGTAATTGTATAGATTAGGTGGCGTTAGGAGGAGAGCATACAAACATATATGCCCATATACATATGTGAAGAAACATGCACCGATGCACGGTATATATACACGGAGCGCGCGGTCCACCGCTGAAGGGCGAGGAGGTTGGCGGGCGAGTTTGAGAGTTGAGAGTTGAGACTAGGAACGGATCAGAGGCATGCAGATACGTCATGGGAGGACAGCAGGGGACGCTGGAGGAGTGGAGGGTTCGTTCTCCTGCTGGCATGGAGTTTGGACCCAGTCAATCGAGAAATAATAAATGCGTACAGTGCATGGGTTGCATCCGGCCCCCTAACGCCTAATTAATTATATAAAATATCTTAAAATAAATAAATAATATACATAATATGTAAAAAAAAAATAATAAAATTATATTTCACGTAAAATGCACGCCATAAAAACTATAATAAATTAAAATTTTTAAAGAATAATAAGTACATAAAATTGGCAAATAATTTATATCTTTTGTCTTCTCTGCCCACTTGTCTAATTAAAGAAAAAGAAATTAAACTTGGAAAGAAAAGGGAGAGAGAGATTAGAGTCCAGCTACTATATATCCTTTTAAGAGAATGGAAGAAGTTTTCGACCTACCAAGTTATTTTAAATGATCAGTATTTTGCATTGATAATCAACACCATTAATTGAAATTGATCTAAATTATTAGAAATATTTAAAAATCAAAAATTGTAATTTTTTTTAAAAAATATCATCAAATCTATTGAAGAGTCGAAAAATAAACGGTCAGGAATGAATAACTTTCTCAAAATAGAGATTAGACTTTTTTTAATTCATGATCGGAGCTATAAAACATCATCTAAATAGTTTAAAAAATTTTCTATAAAAATATTAATTGAGCTATTTTGGATTTCTTTACATCATTAAACAAGTAAATAATTTATATAGGCCGTAAAACACTATCGATTTTGCGGTTCTTTTATCACTGTGTAAATAATTTATAAAATTTATAAAATTTAGGTTCTAAATATATATTTCAAATACTCTGAATTTATTTCAACAGTTTCAATTATCATTTCATAATCTCTATCATAAAAAAATGAATTGATGGGACGAAAGTCTTCGTCATCCTAAAAAGATAATATATACACAGCTCGATTGGAGAGATAGTGCAGATTATGGAAAAAGAAAAGAAAAATGGTAATCTATATCTATACCTATATTATATTATTATATTATTATTATACACACATTATTTCTCTTAAATTTTATCACATGACATCATTCTTTTTTTTTGTTAAATTAAATGTGGGCTCCACTAATTTCATTTTCTTTGTTTGAACCAAACCGGATTGTTGGGTGCCATCTTGAACCGGCTCAAGTTCTNTTATCCTATAAATCTCAGATAGTTGGCTCTGGTGTTTTGAAAAATAATCTATATAAAGTATTTTTAAATGATTCATTTAGTGAAATCCTTCTTACTATGCACGAAAATGTTGGATCAAAATGTGGCATTAATAATGAAAGGTCATCCATGTTGTGACATAAGAGGTTAGGACACATCTCAAAAACAGAGAATCCAAAGATTAATTAGAAAAGGTATCTTAGATGATTTGGACTTCTCTGTTTGTTATTTGTGTGGACTGCATAAAGGGAAAGCAGACCAAAACCTCTTCNATGTATTAAAAGACAAAAATATTCTTTTTTGAGGTACCTGGTAACCGGTACCTCTCCCAAAGTGACCTGCTATTGCAGGTCACAATTTTAAAAAAACTAAATCTGAGTCGTTGAATATGTGTGAATGAACGGTGACAAAAAAAAAAAGTATAGAAGCATTACTCAACTAATTAATTGTTCTGTATATTTCTATCTTTGAACTAGATTTCTCTTTTAATTTATCTAAACTGAACCAATAATTGATGAATAAGATCTCTACCCTGAACTAGCTCAAGTTCTCTTCCTTTTTCGCTTGAACTGAACCATATTTCTTTTTCTTTGCTTGAACCGAACCGATGCATTCTTTCTTGCTTGAACCGAGCTCAGTCAAATCTATGCCCTTTTTCTCTTCTCTTTATTTTTATAGAAATTCTCATTAAAGACTTTTTTTAGAAAAAGAAATTAACTGATATTTGTATTAATTTATTATTAATATTGATATAAAATATGATGATAAAGTATATTTTGCAAATATGTAATGTCTTCGTTTATTTTTAAACGACTGACTCACACATATAGATTATCTACACGTTTGAATAATTTATAATCAATCAAATATAAATTATTTAAAAATGTATAAAAAAATATATCATTAATATTTTTAATTTTTTTAAATTTTTTCTCCGGCGCATCGTACGGATTACTTCACTAATAAGCATGAACACATGATGAATCACACACAAGACAAGAATGAGAAATCGTCGTGGGCGCTCCCCTCGTGCACCGTGGTCCGCAATTCTCATGCACCGTAATTTTGTGGAGTATGAATGCTCCATGCACCGCTCCCCTCATGCGCCGTGATTTCGTTCTGTAATCTGTATGTACGCTACGTACGTACGTGCACATCGTGCACCGCGCTCATGCATGCATCGCTCCCCTCACGCACCGTGATCTGCAAGTCCACAGCTATAATTTTTTCGCAACTGCACGGAAATTTTCCGCAATAATTTTCTTGCGATAAATTTTTAATTACGGTGAAAAGCTATTTTTTATTTTTGGCCAAAATGAGTTTGTCCGCAACCTCAAATTTAAAATACTTATACATTTGATGCACGTAACAATTACGAAATTTTAAAGCTCATGTCACAATCTAGTTAAAATTCAAAATTGAAACAAAATCTAAATTTAAACTAAAGTATCAATATTTTAATTTACTTTTAATTTAAAAATCAAAAATCAATTTGGATTTTACTTTCTAAGTCAAATTTTGTATCCAAAATCAAATTTTAAAAGTGCACAGATTTTGTTAATAATGTACAACATTTAAATTAAATTTAGATAACTTAAAATTTTAAATTAAAATCTATTGTTTTAATGTTCATGCATGGATTTCTTGAATTAAATTTTAGATGAATCAAACTGATGTTTCAAAAGTAAAAAATAGACACCTTTTTCTTACAACTCAAACAATGACTATTTCTCGACTATTAATTTTTTAATATAGTTTAAAAATTATGAATTTTTTTTTCCTCCGTAGGTTCTTTACTTTTGTATATTAAAGTTATAAAGTNGATTTTAGGGTTTAGAGTTTATACTAGTTAAACTAGTTTAAACTAGGTTTAAACCTAGAAACTTGCTAAGATAGAATATTACTTGCAATGTGGGTTGCTGTGGCACGGGAGAAGGCTCGGTGGGTCGACAGCGATCGGCGGCGGCGACGACGGCTGGGGCGGCGGCGACTGGCGGCGGCGATGACGGGGTGTGGCTTTTGGTCGGAGAGGGATGGGCAGAGAGGGAGAGAGAGACAGAGAGATAAGAGAGAACGAGAGCAAAGAGTGAGGGAGAGGTGTCGGGGTGTCGGGTATACCTAGGTAAGACGGTGAATTGTTCACCGTCTTCATTAGGCACATGGAGACGGTGAATCGTTCACCGTCTTACCTCGGCCCACCTCCTGGGGGTTAACAATAAAGAAGGTGAATAGTTCACCGTCTTTAGTGCAGCACAAATAAGACGGTAAACTATTCACCGTCTTATCTGTGTTTTATGTCTCCAGGACTTGGCCAAAGTTGGGGGGTGTGGGGGGATAATGTACCGTTCTTAGGTAAGACGGTGAATTGTTTACCGTCTTATCGAGGGCACAGCAGCTCCAAGCACTACAACAGAATTAGGTTATAGGGACACATGTTTGGGACACTTTTGAATAAGTATCCCATTTATCCTAAAACTTAAAAAAACATCTACTAATGGCTATATATAAAGCCCAATCCAACCAAAAATAAAAGATTACTCTACTCAACCCACCACACCCAGTCCATTTGGCCCGATTACAAACAGAAAAGAAAAAAGAAAAATCAATTACCATCTTTTCTTCTCTCTTTACTCAATCCACTGAAATTCTAGACGAAGAGCCTTTCATGTCGTCCTCCTCCGCCACCACAGCCAACGAGATAGAGTTTCGGCTGTTGCTAGATGCTTAAATAAGTGTTGGTTAATTAGCAGCACTCTTTTAGGTTATAGCGACACTCTTTAACTGTTACTATATACCTAACGACCCTACATATAGCAACACTTTTTAAAAGTGTCGGTAATTTTAGCTAGCAGTATTTTTTTGACATATACCTATATTTAAAAGTGTTGCTATATACCGTTTTTGTTGTAGTGAAGGGGGGTGTATTCGCTCTAAAGACGGTAAATAGTTTACCGTCTCATGAAGACGGTGAACCATCCACCGCCTTCGTGAGAAATGCGCATAGGCGGTGAACGATTCACCGTCTTTATGAGAAAAATTCGACCTGGCGCCGACATGGCGAAAGAAGGGTTAGTTTTACAAATAAAATTTTTAGAGAGTTATTTGGCCAAATATAAAATTCTATAGGGTCAGTTTCAAAAAAAGTCCGCAGGGGACGCTGGAGGAGTGGAGGGTTCGTTCTCATGCTGGCATGGAGTTTGGAGCCAGACAATTAATCGAGAAATAATAAATGCGTACAGTGCATGGGTTGTATCCGGGCCCCTAACGCCTAATTAATTTTATNTCAAAAGTAAAAAATAGACACCTTTTTCTTACAACTCAAACAATGACTATTTCTCGACTATTAATTTTTTAATATAGTTTAAAAATTATGAATTTTTTTTTCCTCCGTAGGTTCTTTACTTTTGTATATTAAAGTTATAAAGTTAGATTTTCACTTTAGAGCACTAATTATCCCGCTTCGTTTATTTCATTTAGAAATAAACTTAACTGGAAATGTGAATCAACCAGGATTCGAACTTGGATCTCGAGTACCAACCACCAAACCTTTTGCCACTTGCTCTAGGGACGGTCGGTACATAGGATGTATGTATACAGTGGTAGGCAGTAGGCATATTTTGTACCGCCTCACTTTAAAGAGGAAATTTCTTGTATGCACTGGGTGTATGTGTACAACCTATCGACCGCAACAAAAACTTTGTGATAAAGATCTTAAAAGTAAAATCTAATTCATTGGACATGTTATTAGACATTTATAAGGCATATATATCAAAAATAAAAGATTTTAAAATTTGATATTTGATAAATCAAATAATGATTTCTTCTTTCCCTACCGTCAATATTTTTATTTGTTTGGTGCTTGGATTATAGATTTTTTTTTTTTAATAAATAGTTTTTTCTATTTGGGCTCTTTAGATGATGTATATATATATATTATATTTAGTAGATTAGATTTTGAGTTTAAAGCATTAATCACATATAGGTATTGTTTGGTTCGGGCATAAGTAAAAAGTGGCTATTCCAAGAATAGGTATAAATTGAGGTATAAGCGGGGATTAGATCAATTTTGCGTATGGATGAAAATTGAGTTATTCCTGGGAATAAATAAAATAGCGTTTGGTTAGGTAAGATGGAATAAGAAGGATAATGGGTTTTATAAATAAAAAATAATGATATTACCCTCTTATTATATTTTTAAAATTTTNATCAAAATGTGGCATTAATAATGAAAGGTCATCCATGTTGTGACATAAGAGGTTAGGACACATCTCAAAAACAGAGAATCCAAAGATTAATTAGAAAAGGTATCTTAGATGATTTGGACTTCTCTGACTTTGGAATGTGTGTGGACTGCATAAAGGGAAAGCAGACCAAAACCTCCTCTAAAGGTGCTAAAAGATGTGATGGAACATTAGAGTTGATTCATACCGATATATGCGGTCCTCTTCCTATTTCAATTACTGGCCATAAATATTTTATCACATTTACTGATGACTACTCTCGATATGGATATCTCTACTTGCTTTAAAAAAAAAAAAGAAGAAAAATCTGAAACATTAGATGCCTTTAACGCATATAAGGCTGAAGTAGAGAATCAACTCGAGAAAAGGATAAAAGTAGTTAGATCAGATAAGGGTGGTGAATATTTTGGTAGACAAACAGATAAAGGCCAAATTCCTGGGCTTTTTGCTAAGTTTCTGGAGCAGTGCGGAATTGTTCCACAGTACACCATGCCAGGGACACCTGATCAGAATGGTGTTGCTGAAAGAAGGAACAGCACATTAATTGATATGCTCAGGAGTATGATCAGTAATTCTACCCTTCCGATATCATTGTAGAGTGAGGCACTAAAAACTGCCCTGTATATTCTTAATCGGGTCCCTACTAAGGCTGTCACTAAGACTCCTTTTGAGCTTTGGACATGTAGGAAACCCAGCTTAAGACATTTTCATACATGGGGTTGTCAAGCTAAGGCCAAATTGTATGATCCACAAATAAAGAAATTGGATCCTAGAACCATATCAGGATATTTTATTGGTTATTCAGAAAGATCCAAAGGGTATAAGTTTTACTGTCCATCACTTCCTATAAAGATTGCAGAAACTAAAACAGCACGGTTTATTGAGGATAGTGCAATTAGTGGGAGCTCTGAATCTCGGTTCATTAGATTTGAGGAAATTAAAGAGCATTCGGATTCTGTACTTGACAGACCCATTATTGTCCCTCATGATTTGATAATTCCTATTCCAGTAGAACAACAAATCATTTTGGAACTATAAAATCATTGTGAACCTATCATTGATAATTCACATTAAGATGTACAAGTGCAAATCATTTTGGAACTATAAAATCATTGTGAATCTATCATTGATAATTCACATTAAGATGTACAAGTGAATAATCCACGTCAAGATGTACATGTGGATAATCAGATAGATTTAAGAAGATCCTCAAGACAGAGAAGACCGACTATATCCAGTGATTATATCGTCTATCTTTATGAGAATGGCCAAAGTTTGGATGATCCTCTTAGTCTTTCCGAAGCCATAAATAGTAATAATTCTACGGAATGGTACAATGCCATGAAGGATGAGATTGAATCCATGAACCACAATAAGGTATGGAATCTTGTTGAGTTACTTATTGGAGTTAAACCTGTAGGATGCAAATGGGTTTATAAAATCAAATGGGACTCCAAAGATAACATAGAGAGTTACAAGGCCCGTCTTGTGGCAAAAAGGTTTACTCAGAAAGAAGGCATTGACTATAAAGAGACTTTCTCTCCAATATCGAGAAAGGAATCTTTCCGTATTATTATGGCTCTGGTTGCTCATTTTGATCTCGAGCTACATCAGATGGATGTCAAAACTGCTTTTTTAAATGGGAATCTCTATGAAGAGGTGTATATGAATCAACCTGAAGGATTCTCGCAAAAAGAAAAGGAGCACCTGGTATGCAAATTAAAGAAATCAATATAAGGACTAAAGTAGGCCTCCCGACAATGGTATTTAAAATTTAAACAAACTATTTTGATATTGGGTTTTAAGGAAAATATTGTTGATCAATGTATTTATCTAAAGGTTAGTGGGAGTAAAATAATTTTCTTAGTCCTTTATATTGATGATATTTTGCTTGCCAGTAATGATCTTGGGCTATTGCATATGAGCCTAGTGTTACTTTTGTAAAGAAAGGGGATAAGCTTAATATTTTTCATTGTCCGAAGAACCAATTTGAAATTGAACAGATGAAATACATACCCTATGCCTCTACAGTTGGTAGTCTTATGTATGCACAGAAGTGCACACGTGCAGGTATTGCTTTTGCCGTTGGATTTCTTGGCAGGTATTAAAGTAATCCAAGCATTGAGCATTGGAAGGCTGCTAAAAGGTTATGAGGTATTTGAAAGGAACTTTGGATCATATTGCATGTTATGAGACCACATTACAGGCTATTTGGCTTAGGAATTTTATCACAAACTTAAGAATTGTGAACTCCGGTGTTTATCCAATAAAGATTTTCTGTGATAGTTCAGCTGCGGTTTCCTTTGCCAATAGCAACAAGATTACAGTACGGTGTAAACACTTGGATACCAAATATCTTGTTGTGAGAGAGAAGATAGATGAAGGTTATGTTGCAATTGAGTACATCAGTACCAAGTGTATGATTGCAAACCCAATGACCAAGGGGCCGGCACCTGGGTCATATACAGATTGTGTTAAAAGTATGGGTTTGATTAGTTCTTTTGATGTATAAAATTGTAACATCTATCTTTTTTCAATAAAGTTTAATACAGCTGTGTTGGACCATTTAATAGACATAAAGTTTCATCTATTAACGAATGAACATATAGTTTAAGTTCATTTATAAAGTTGTGGCATATAAAGTACTCGGCTAGGAGGTGAAGATGATACGGTAATTATGGAAGGAAAATTTCGTTATGAAGAGGTGGACCGCCATAGTTTCTATCATTGTAGTCTTTTAGTTTGAGATAAAGATCAAGTGAGTTCTAAGGTATTTGACCATAAAGTTTCCAATAATGCGCAATAAAGTTTGGAGCATAGAAAATTCGTTCATGAAATATGATTAATATGAGCCAAGTGGGAGATTGTTAGGATTTCATATATTGTGGTCCAATTAATTATATTTAAATTAGGATTTGCTATAGATAAAGTTCAATCCTAACAGATATAGAACTACTTAATATGGTATATTTTATCCCTATCCCATCTATTTTAAATTTAAATAGAATCTTAATCAGACTTTGATGGAAAGTCGATCTGGACTTTATATAAAGGGGTATTGGTCCTGCCACCTTCTCATACGCATTCTGGTGAAGAATTACCATCGGTTCCACACCATACGGCAGAGTGCCTGAGATAGGAGGAGAAACCAAATCACCNGTTTAAAAAATTTTCTATAAAAATATTAATTGAGCTATTTTGGATTTCTTTACATCATTAAACAAGTAAATAATTTATATAAACCGTAAAAAACTATCGATTTTGCGGTTCTTTTATCACTGTGTAAATAATTTATAAAATTTATAAACTTTAGGTTCTAAATATATATTTCAAATACTCTGAATTTATTTCAACAGTTTCAATTATCATTTCATAATCTCTATCATAATAAAAAAATGAATTGATGGGACGAAAGTCTTTGTCATCCTAAAAAGATAATATATGCATAGCTCGATTGGAGAGATAGTGCAGATTATGGAAAAAGAAAAGAAAAATGGTAATCTATATCTATACCTATATTATATTATTATATTATTATTATACACACATTATTTCTCTTAAATTTTATCACATGACATCATTCTTTTTTTTTTTTTGTTAAATTAAATGTGGGCTCCACTAATTTCATTTTGTTTGTTTGAACCAAACCGGATTGTTGGGTGCCATCTTGAACTGGCTCAAGTTCTTCAAATAATTATATAATTTTTCTCTCGATTTGTGCTTGAACCAAACAGGATCAACTTGCTTCATTGGACCGAATCAATTATTATATATATTTTCATCTTTGAACCAGATTTTTTTTTTAATTATCTGAACTGAACCAATAATACTGAACCGGGTCAACTTACTTCATTAGATCGAACCAAACTAATTAGAGAAATGATTCGGTACTTTTTTAAAAAAAAAATAAAAAAGATCTTCACCGTTGATTAATAGAGGGTAAAAATGTAACTTTAATACTTAGCAGGTAAAAGGATTATTTTATTCAAGGTTAATTTGGTAATTAAATAATACAATATTTAAAGAAACTTTTAATTGAGGTCCTAAATTGTCACGCCCCGGGATCCCTTTTAGTTGGAAACACAGCGGAAAAGCGTCCAATTTTTTTTTTTTTTGAAAACCTGACCCCAGAGTATGCCAGATCCGCCACAAATACAGGGAATCCACTGTTTACACGGACAGAGTCTCCCCTGTATTTGCACGGCGTCGCACAAGTACAAGGTACAAACAGGATACAACCACAACAACTAGATGAATATAAAGACAGCTNAAATCACCCAAGTTCGGTTCGTGACTTTCAGATCATAGCCGGACTTCACGCTTCCGCAAGATTGATCAAGAATTTCTTTTCTATGGCGCTATGTGAGTTGTTTTATTTTATTATGATCTTGGATCTTGGTATGTATATATTTTCTATTTATTTTACATATCTTGAAATTCCATCATTACCTCCCCATTATTGAGCATTTGTATGGTAGGAGGATGGTTTGGGATCTAGAGGAATCCCCGTATGTTGTTCCCACCGGTAGGTGGTAGGTCCACGGGATTGGTGGACGGGATTATACTCACATAGTCTGTTGTTGGCTTGTACAGATCGCAACTCCCAAGCCGTGAGCTCCGGAGTGTCACATGTGAACGGGCGAGGATCATGTTGGTACCTCCCCGGCAGACGGTCATGGTGGTGCTTGGGAGTGAAAAACCTCCGCCCACATGATTTGGTGAAGTAACTGTGGTGCAATTGGGTTAAAGTAAAGAGACAGATTGTTGTTAAGCATTTGGTATTTCATATAGGTTACATGTAGTGAGAACTTGACCTTGTTGGTGTTGTAAAGGCATAGTAGTTCGCATTGAATTCATGATGTACCTTGAGTAGAAGTAGACTTGTATGTCGCTTACTTGTATCTGATATCTCTATGCCTTCTTAGACCTAGTGGGAAAATCAGTAAGGTCAGCGGCTGAATCCACTGGAAACTTCTTTTAGTTCTCATCCCACTATTTTACAGAGCCGAGCACGAGCAAATTAGTCAAGGATCGTGGTAAAGGCATTGCACCCTAGATAGTTGGACCACCGAGGCTAGGTCTCTATCCCTATGCGTGGTATAGATACGTTTTGGCATTTTGGGCAGCATGATGCAATTGTAATAAAGGTTTTATGATGCAAGAGACAGAAATTGCAATATAAAGAATGAATGTGTCTTGTAAAGGTCTCAAGTCGTGAATGTTTGGGCGTTGTAATAGATGGTTAATTTCTCTTGTTCTCTTGATTGCCCTCGTGCAAAATGTGTTGTATTGATCTTTCCTAATTAGAAATGATGCACAAACTTTGCTACGCCTTGGGTGGATAAGGGAGACCATGCCGTTCGGCAGGTTTGTTGCAGACCCAAACTGTCCAAATTAGCAGTGTCGGGGCATGACAGTTCAAGTAGCCCCGACGCACCCCTCGGCCTTCGTTCGCACTCAGACAGCGAGCTCTAGCTTCGTCTTATCAAGACCTATTAGCCTGCCGAGCTGTTCAGGTCTCGAAGCTTGTGGTGTTTGGTAAGAACTCTAAATTTCAGTTTTAATTTGTGTAAAATGCAAATAGTATCTAGCTAGGGACTTATATGTAAATTGGGCCTTGTGGATTGCCTCAGGCAATGTGAATCCACTATGTGGGATCTCTGGACTGGTTATCCAAATTCCGGCGACCTCAAAGTAAAATTTGAATTCTGGTGCATTTTCCGGCGAAACCGCTAGAAGAATGCGATTTTTGATATAGGTTTTGCTTTTTATTAATGTGAATGCCCAGATTTGTCATTGAGCTTTGTCGGCTGGTTGGCTTCACTGCCTTAGGTGTTCGAAGACAACGAGTGAGCGGCAAAGGGTTCCGATGCCGAAAATGGCATTTTGGGGAACTTGGAATAGTGTTAATTATGTTAAAGTTATTTTATAGTACGAAATTATGTGTTTTCTTCTCGGACACCTAAAGCAGTGTTTTATGGCTCAGTTGGTGACTTACGATGTAGATCGGTACCTTCCGAGGTACTTCGGTAGGTTTAGAAGTGTTTCGGTAGATTTTTTAAAAATTCAGGTGGTTTCGGGATTATGAAATTTGTGTTTTTGAGTCATCTAGAGTTAGGCCTTAACTTTGTGGATCTTTCATAGGTCCGATCGATGATCCGGTGCACCTTAGATGCTAGGTGCTTCGACTGTTATAGGTGGGTGTTTCGATCTGAAGTCGGTACAGTGGTGCTAGCTCAGTGACATTTTTCCGTTACTCTTATTTTATTGATTTCATACATTATATCGTGAGCACTACACCATTACGTTTACTCTATTTCTGCTCGATATTTTATCATAATTTAGCAGTAGAGTAGTACCTTTGCATGACCTCAATTTGTGGGACTTGATTAGTAGGTATTAGTGGTAGTTATGAGACTAGGTGGTTATTGTTGTGCTATTTGTTGTTCTGTTGGTTATTAAGCATATTATATTAATCGTCATAGTTCATGTAGCATGTCACATACACCAGCAGTTTGGCCACCAATTTTTTTTTTTTTTTTTTTTTTTTTTTTTTTTTTTTTTTTTTTTGACGCGTTGAGGAATNCACCTCAGGAAGGTGTTTTTTTTTAGAAGAGTGGTCGTATATCCGACACGTGAGCCTTTTGCAAGGTGTTTAGCTGAGGTCAAATGCCGGGGAACAAGCAATTTGTGGAATCACCTGAGGCCTTTAGACTAATATGGCAAGGTGATTGGATAATTGCACTTTATGTATAGTTTATGCATTTATAATTGCTTACATTAGCGATAGGTGTTTTACTATTGTTTATTTCTATTATTTATTAGTTGCTACTATACTTGTATATACATCTCCTTTGGCTATACTATTTTTTGTTTGCGAGTGAGTATGCTTGCCTTCGTCGGCTTGCGGTACCCACTAGGAGACCTCTTATTGGAGACCTTTTATTGGTTTATGTGAATGTTTATTTTAAGAATAAATGAACAATAGATTTTTATTACTATGTGTGGTAGTCGTGATCTTATACTTGTGGTTTATGACAAAATAGTTTTCTACCCCATGTGTTAGTCAGATTTCAAAAGAATAAGTTTCTGTGTGAGAAACGGTTTCCAAAATGATTTTCTGGATTTATCATTGTAGTAGATTTTTAAAATAAATTTTGTTACGGGAAATACTTTTAAATGATAGAGTTATTTGGTATATTGTGCATCCGCATCATCTCTTGCCTAAGGAGTGCTTAGAATATGCATTATCTTAAGGATGGTTAGTTAATTGAACGCACGAGCATCGGTATTGTGTTTGCTGATTTGTGTGCGGTGATATTGTGTGTTGTGGATATTGTATTAGGTGATATGTCTACAGATGCCGAACGGACAGAACCTTCTCTGTCCGCCCAAGGCTCCACAACAACAACAACTAATACGCATAAAGCATTTGCTCAGGAATGATTGCAATATACATGGCTTGCACGAGGGCAAGCAACCAAGCAAGTGAAAGTACTACTACTATTGCATCCATACATATATCTTGATTACATTTAACCAAATACAAGCTTGTCATACAAATTACATTCACTTTTCCAATTAAATCACATGCCTTTCATCCAAAACATATACATATCCATTTATATAACACTTCTCATCATATATCAAAGATGAAATGAGGGTACAACTAATGCACAGGTATTCACTACCTAGGGCGCTATGCCCTTGCCGCGATCCTCAACCGCCTCACTCGGGCCCGGATCTGTAAAAATGGTAGGGGTGAGAACCACAAGAAGTTCCCAGTGGGTTCGGTCGCTGACCCCGCCGACTTTTTCACTAGGTATAAACAGGCATAAGTAGAAGAAAATAGATAGATAGATAACCATTTCTAAAAAAATGCAGCTACTATGCCTGAACAAGAATAATAAACCAATATATATGATACTCATGATGCATGCCGATTACCATTGTTAATACCCAATCCTCTTGGCTAACCAGTAGGTTTAGCCCCAAAACTTACCAACCAAATCCCTACTATCGGGGAGATACCGCTACAACCTGACGGGACCGTCTTCTAGGGAGATACCGCTACGACCCAGTGATGACCACTCCGGAGCTCATTGCTCGAGGGGGAGCGACCACCCTCAAGCATAAGACTATAGATGAGTATGATCCAATCCACAACCATGAGGATGCCATGTTCACTAATGATGCAAAGTGTTCTATTCACTAGCATTCAATACCACAAGGTGCTATTTCAATCATTTGTCACAATGTCACCATGTTTTCTACCTTGGCTAGGTTCATATCCCATTTCATGCATCTATAAGGTTCTCAAGTATCCAATGTTCCATTGCCGAATCATATGCATCTTTACACTAAAAGCATGCAAAAAGTACCAACATATTTACCATTTAACCCTACCATGCATGAATCCTACACATACACATACATGCTCAATATTGACTTACACATAAAGAGAAATTCAACTGTTTCGGATAGCACGACCCACCTTGTAGTGATGCCGGAAGGCTAAAACTCAAGTCCCACAATTTATGGTTGCTGATTTCCCCCGACCCTCATCAAACGAAGCCGAAATGAGATTTTTTCTCAATAACTCGACGTAGACTCGTCAGAACTTCGATCCAAGTCTCCCAACACGTCGGTTTATACTCTAAATAGGGCTACAAGAGATCAAACCCATGTTAGATCTCATACTTTACAAAACCCTATTTTTAACCCTAGGGTTTATACCATCACCAAATACCCAAATTTCTTGGGGATTCATGAGCTAATCTAACATAATACCTTTTAGGAGCAACTACTAGAAGAAAATTAACCAACCCTAGCTTATAATCAACAAACTCACCTCAACTTCTAGCTTCTTCCTCCACTCAAGCACCAGAGCCAAGCTTCACCCCCAAGCAAGCTTTCCTCTCCACTAAGCTCTACTCTTGGAGCAAACCCTAGTGAGAGAAAGAGAGAAAGGGAGGAAGCGGAGAGTGAGACAAGCTTCTAGAGAGAAAGAGAGGCTTTCTCTTTGGTCTCATCTGAGGGAAATGAGGGCTAAGGCATTAGAAACCTTATATAAACCCTCCCAATTGACAATTGCACCAAGGCCCCCTCACAAATTTACTATTTTGGACCAACCAGAGCTTCTGCGTGTTCGGGGTCCGGACCTTGCACTCAGGGTCTGAAATGGTCCGAACCCTTAGAGCAATTTCTCACAGTTTCGCAGCTAGGGTCCGAACCTTGCTGCCAGGTTCCAGACCCCAAGAGAAAAAACATGCTCAATCGATCCGAAATATTCCAATTTGCTCTCCAAGGTCCCAACTAACTATCCAAACCATTCCGAAACATTCGGAACATCTCACGGATCTCACCATCTTGTCCATGAACATACTTCGGTCAATTTGACTGAAGTTCGGTACAACCTATCGTGGATTCGGTATGTTACACTCTGTTCGAGTAGACAGAGAAATTTTTGTATTTGTGGTAGGGTTGTTATATCTCGTGGGCAAGGTTATGTTTCGGAAAAAATGGACACTTTTTGCTAACTCTATTTTCAAATTGGCCCTTTCTTCGAGAAGGCTTCACCAAAAAGGCCCTAGACCAGACACTTTCTCACCATCTGTACAGGTCATGCACCCCAAAATTTCAGGTAACAGCGTGCCAGATGACTATTTTTAATATCACTTGCCTGTTATTCAATTAAATGACCTATTTTTTATCATCAGCATTTTTGGTCAATTCGATGGCTAGAGATTGCAAGTCTTGGGAGCATGGCAATCGTCGAGCATTCTTCTTTATCATGCTCACCTTGCTGAAGTGATCCGGATGATCAATGGAATCATGAAGCTGTCATGTGACACCCTAATAGTTCCACATCGGATGAGAATGGCATTGTCATTCGGTATATAAGAAAACTCTACATAAGAGAACTCCACCCTAGTAATAATTAACTAGGCTTTAAGCATTTTGGGCTTGTGGTTTTGGTCCAATAAGTTATTATTGTTAGCGGGTCAGATTGTTATATTTGGTATCAAAGCCAATCCACCAGTCAGAAGTGTGAGATAAGTCTTGGTTGTGCTAGAATTGGAATGAGAGATTAAGCCAGGGTCGATGAATGACAGACTAAGTCAAGGTCGGAATGACAAGGCTAGAGAGACAAGTCTCACATCGCTTAGTGATCTTGCGCTGTGTGTGTATTTAGGATTGAGGAGGGCGTCAGGTCCTAAACGAAGGAGTCTGTGACACCCCAATAGTCTCACTCGGATGGGAATGGGTTGTCGTTAGGTATATAAGAGAACTTTACCGTAGTAATAATAACTGGGCTTAAGTATTTTGAGCTGGTGGTTTTGGCTCAAAGAGTTATTATTGCTAGCGGGTCAGATCGTTAAATGCGGGTACCCAAAATGACTCCACGTGGCCTATTTGCACTCTCTGACTCTCGAGGTGACCTCGGTACTAGTCCGTTGTAGCCAGAGGCATGTCTTTGATCCCCATGCATTGTTTGTTCAATTTCAGATCATAGAAGTTCAGTGAAGTTTATGAATCCTATTTTTGTTACTTTATTAGATGCAATATATGGGACATTGGATCGAGTAGGGCTTGGTGATGCTTTTAGTGTCATGCGAGGTATTAGACAATAGTTTTTAGCAATGTTTGATGTTCAAACATATTATCCGAGGTCTTGGAACCTCCCATGGTTGATTCAGTGCAAAACGACACCAGTTGAAGCAATAGTGGTTTATTTTCATGCGTTTCGATTTTGTTTTCACGAAATTGACTGTGTTGTTGTCCGAACTAGCTGTCAAGCCTCATTGGCTGGCCTAGCCTCACTTTTTGAGTTCCTCATGGCAACGAGTATATTGTAGGTGGTCTCGATACCGAAATAGGTATTCCGAAAAACGGTTTTCGCTTACTTTGGATTTTTGGAACACTTTTGTCGCACACTTTGCATGTGGCTATCCCAACACCTAAAATAGGCTGTTTGGGGACAACAGGTGAGACTTGGTGATGTAAGGAATGATCCTGAATACTTTGTAGGCTAAAGTGGCATCTCGGTTGATTTACGCAGAGATCCGTAGATTCCAAAATTGGTAAGTGCGTCTGAAGCCCCGATTGGGCCATTGCATGTTGTGGGTGATCTTATGTCATGAATTTTGGGGATGTTGTGGTGTTGAGAGTGTCGTAGGGCCGAACACTTATTCTGTAAACATTATCCGACACCAAAATGGTGTACAGATTATCGTAACCGTGCCTATCGATTCCATCGTGGCGTTATTTGACGGTTGTCGTCTAGTTGTCGAGCACTTGGTGGGTAGTCATCTCAACACCTAAAGTGGTGCATCTTGGGATTGTGAACATGTCGTTGTGACTTCCTATCGAGTTGGGTAATAGTTGGGCTTAGTTCTATAAGCCAGTTTGTGGAACTGATGTTCCGAACGCATCGTAGTACACATAGATGTAGGTTGAGCATGCCGATTAGCATAGGTGACGCATAGGGTATTGATTGTGATATTTGGTGATTGTATCTTCTATGTACAGGTGACGGCTAGATACATCAGTCAAGTCGAAGACTAGGGTACTCTGTGAGGTGGGTGCTTCAATCCGGAGTCAATAAAGTTGTATCTTACTTGGTTTTCTTATACTCATTCTATTTTGCATAATTGTTAGTAGTATAACTTATCCTGACTCTTGTTTTTCACATGATTGGTACTCTGCATGTGGTCGTTTTCATACTGCTCGTAATTATTGCTTATATATAGAATACGTTTGACACGTAGAATAGGTGTTGTTTAGGTGGCTTATCCACTCAATTATGATTTGACCTAGTAGGTTACTAGTTACTCATCTATGTGATTAGACCCCATCAGTCAGATGTTCTTTTGTATATGATTTGACCTTGTAGGTCAATACCTCTGTTACGAGGTTGACCGTGGAGGTTGGTAGATTTATCTTGTTCATGATTGAAACCAAAGCATGCTACACCTCTATTCCTCATATTCATTGTCATCTCCTTTGATTCCCGTGTCGTGTAGCATGCTAGTTGACTTGAGATTTTCCTTTGGCTCCTCTTGTCGCCTATGGGCAGGGATTTGACTGTTGAGTCTAGATTGTTGGAGCTTTATGCATACACATGACTATAGTTTGTGACGGTACTATATATCTTAGTCAGGGTTCACAGCCCTGGGATTCTTCAGTTGCCAGCCTAGTGGGAGGGAGGTGTTGTCTCTTAGACAGGGTTCACCACCCTGAGTGCTTCACTCCCAGATTTGATGTAAACCTCGCTTAGACAAGGTTAATGACTTTGGGTGCAGGTAGTTGTGTCCCTCCAGAGTAGTACTTATTGATTGGTCTTGCGACCTAGTGGGCGAGCTTAGGCCGACTCTTTATGACATGTCATGGTGATTGGGTATACCTTGGATTGTTCATATGTTTGGTTGATGTATAGTATCTTTATTTGAGTCGTGCATGGAATTCTGGTAGGTATTTGGTTTATAATAGCGGCATCCTTTGTATAGCTACTTATGATATTCCATATGTATTATCTTGCTTCTGTAGTTGGTGTTCCTCTTTCATATATATATGACTTTCATTAAAGTAGCGGTATCTCTTGGATTGTTTATTCTTGATAGTATTCATTTATTATCTTGCTACTACGGTTGATTGTTTCCATCATGTTTAGTATCTTGATTTGTGTTTATCATAGTGTTATTACAATGTTTCTTACTTCATGATAGTTATCTATCTACGTGTTTTGCTACTGTAGTTGATTACTTCATATCCGTAGTTATTCGCTTATCGTACTCCTTTGTTGGCCAGTGAGTGCAGCTTACCCTCGTCGGCTGGTTTCCCCAACTGGAAAACATATTTATATGTTTCTTACCCCACTGTTTTTATAGATACCGCTGATAGTGTGGGTCACGGTGCGGTGTGAGGATGTGTTAGTTAGCACCTAGATATCTTGCATTGTGGACCTTGTTGTTAGTCCTAGATTTACTCTTATTCGTTATATTGATATCATGTGGATATTTTTGTGTTCCAGTATTGTGGTTTGAGTTTAGTTGTGATGTTGGGTTTTCTTATTGTAGTGGTTTAGTGAATTCCTGATTGTAGTTTGTAATAATTGTATCTATTGTTGATTCCTTTTTTGTGTATCTGTGCTCCTACACCATGCATGTACAGAAAAGACTGTCCATGTGGACAGAGGAAACTTTGTGTATGTGGCGGGTCTATGCACTTCTCAGGCAAGGTTTAAAAAAATTTATACACTTTTCTGCAAGACTATTTTCAAAACGAATGGATGTTTTGAAAATACTTTCCAAAAAGGTCCAGGGCATGACACTCTCTCCTTCTTTCTTCCTATGTGTGCTAGATAGGAAACCAACCTCTCAGCTCCTATTTATATGCTACAAGTCCTCAAAGTCCAGAAAATTATAAAAAATGTCATTTTCAGCCAAAATCCTATGTTTTGGATGCCCGATTCCTTGATTCGGGCGTCCAACAGGTCCTTGCCTTGCTCAATGATTCTCCATCAACTACTACGAAAGGAGAGCTAAATGGTCAGGAAGGGCGATCATAATATACCGAAAGACTTTAATGTCTGTTCGTGCCATTTTGGATGCCCCTTTTTCTCACACCTAATGATTTGGAACAATCAAAGAGCCACCCAAATCCTTTTTCAAGCACCCGATTCTGCGACTAAAACTTAGTGACTCAGCGTGCTGCGTCAATATGCTGAGTCACCAGTTTACGAACTTAACTAACCGCCAGGTTTTTGGGCTGCTATAGTAAACACAAGTATTCAAATTCAGCACCTTTAATCATATTTCGATCCTTCCTCAACTAACTAGGCGTCCGCAAGGTAGGGTCCGACTTAAAATCATTTTGCAACAGTGCTTCTAGGCATTCGAAAAGTGGCAAAAACTTCAAATTGAATCAAACTTTTTACAATTTTCGTTTTTGCGATAATTTCGTGCCAAAATGTTCTAACTTGATCTAACATTCTAAAGGCATGCTGCCTACCATAGCTCAAACTACAACTTTGCCAATTTGCCTAGAGTTTAGTATATAACATTCTTCCCCTTACAAAATGTTTCGTCTTCGAATCTTAGTATACGAACCTCACTTGCTAAACAGTTAGGGGTAAGTTTCTCTCATTCAATCCTTGAGCTCCCAAATCACCTTTTGCTCATCATGGTTGCTCCACAAGACTTTCACGAAAGGAATACCCAATTTTGCAGTTATTTAACTTCTCATTCCAAAATACAATCGGGTTGCATTTCAAGGTGTGAAGTGGGAGAGAAAAGATGTCATAATTGAGGTTTTGAATATGACAACCTTTGTATTTTGGATTTTTAGGATAAAAAAAAATTTTTCTTGAATGAGGTATTCAACTTCTCGACCCCTCGCATGTAATTGACTTTGCTCCACTAAAGTATGAAATTTAAGCTATGAAGAGCAACCGGTTCGGATTTTGGCATGAGAAGTTAAAGAACTACAAAACTGGGTGATTCCTTATGTGAAAGTCTTGTGCAGCAACCATGATAAATAAAAGGTAACATGGGTGCTCGAGGATCAAATACGAGAAACTTACCCCTACCTATTCAACGATTGAGGTTCGTATCTAAGGTTTAAGGACGAAATTTTTTATGAGGAGAAGGATGTAATATACTAAACTTTGGGCAAATCGACAAAGTTGCAGTTTGAGCTGGTAGGCATCATGTCTTTATTCTTGAGTTGTAGAGTGCTAATAATTTATTGTATGGTTATATGACAGTTATGTGACCTGATCCATCGGTGTTATGCTTATTATCGTTGCAATATTGTTTTGACCTTGTTGGTCAGTGGATTACCTGATTATCTCTCTTTATTATTTGTCATCAATTTGGCTATTGAGCATATAGCATCGATTCCACCACTCATGTGGCACCTTTCGGATTTGGAATAGTCCTCTATAAGATATAATAGGGTTGAAACCTCTTAATCCGACTATAGTATTTTGGATGGTAGTTAGACCCAAGAGGCTAAGAGGGTTGAGCATGCTAGGATTAGAGTAGTTATAAGATGCGTGACCCCTTGGAAAGTAGGGCGTCACAGTTGGTATTAGAGCCAATCACCAGCCGGAAATGTAAGATGAGTTTCGGCTGAGCGAGGATTATATAGCAAGCAAAGCACAGCTCCTCGGCTGATGACCATTATGGGTTGAGCACTGCCCCCCACAAGGTCAGCTAAAGACTAGCGAGACGAATCTCACATTGCCTGTACTTATGAATGTGCTTGAGTTGACGAGAATTTTAGTGCTTAAAGAGGGGAGGAATGTGGCATCCCTAGGATTTGGAATATTCCTATATATAATATATAATAAGACTAAATCCTTTTAACCTAGTTATGACATTTCGGATGATGGTTAGGCCCAAGAGGTTAGAGAGTTAAGCATGTGTCACACCCCAGGGCCGTTTTAGAATCCAGAGCTTGCGTAAAACATGCCATTTTTTTTTTAAATTGCCTATCCCACATAACGTACAGACCCGCCACAAATACAAAGCTTCTCTATTCACACAGACAGTCTCCCTTGTATTTGCACAGCGTACCATCTTACACAACAAGATAGAGGATCAACAATTACATTCTACATTCGCAACCATTCACAGACATTCATTCACATCCATATATGTATAGAGAATAATTCAGCAAAACTTATTAGTTAAAAGTGCTCCCCACCCGGAAGCGTTGTTTTTAAACTCTAGATACATCAATCGAAACCATTCAAAATCCTTTCGAAAACTGTTTCCCATACGAAAACTCAACTTTTAAAAGTCGATTGCCACGAGAGTTAGAAAACTAAATACTCAAATCTACAGACCAAAATGTCACAAGTCCAGAAAACTCCAAGTACATGCATAATCAAAAACCCAAATTCATACAAGCCCAAGATTACTATTCATGCAATAATATTCTGATTATCTAACTGAACCATTTGATTGTTTAGTCTACTAAAAGAAGTAAAAAAAAAAAAACTGAGGTAAGGACTGGTAATGCGATCTAGCTATACCGTCCTCACGTACTGTCCTGACCCTCACCGCTTGAGCCACCTGAAAAATAGTGGAGGTGAGAACATGTAAACAAGCCTCCCTCAACCAGTGGCTATGTCACACCCCGCCCCGAAATCACTACCAATTTGGCACGATTCGGCCGCGGCGACAGACCGCCGAACGGACAGCGCCTCCCCTGTCCGCCCAAGGCTCCCCAACAGGAATGTGTACAAGAATTTACCCAGGACGTTAAACTCTAAACATACACATTCAACGAGGGCACAAACAGTGCCAACGACAAGAAGAGCAAGTAATCCACAAGATATACGAGTGAAATAAAGAGAGCACTTTACTAACTGTTACAATAGTTGCATTCTTTACATCATTTTTCATCCAAAATACATAGCTCTCCAAATCCTCACCTACAATAAATCTCTCTCTCTATACATAGGTGACTAATGCAAAAGGAAAGCTACTATACTACCACGGTCTCACTGGTCGGGCGCGACGCCTTTGCCGCGGTCCTCTCTCTGCAGCCCTGAACCTACCACTGGAAATAGAGTGGGGTGAGAACTATCTTCCATAGTTCCCAGTGGGCTCGGCCGCCGACTCTGCCGATCTCCCCACTAGGTCCAAGTGGGCACAAGTAACAACAGATAGATAGATAGATAGATATGTATCTGAAAGCTGTAAATGCAGTAGTAGGAAAACTATGCTACTATGCCCATAATCATAAATATGAATGCATGCATCATATAATAAAGGTTTGCTATCATGCTAACAAATTCGATCCATATTCGAATAGCAATATTCAATGACATTAATAACCTTTCCATTTACTCAATCTGTGGCGAGACCCTAGGGCTCGCCCATGACTCCAATCCCAAAGTTGGGAGGGAGCTCCAAGTGGACCCAAGCCCGGGACCATCTGCGGACCTCCATGTGGTCCGGACCTCCAAGTGGTCCTAGTCGCGCGACACTCCGGAGTACTCGACGACAATCCCCTCTATGTGGGGATTGGATGGCGATGCCACCCTAAACGCAGACTGTGAGCTAGGTCTATCCTCTCCATGTGAGGATACACTGTAACCAGGGTCAACACCCAATCCAATCCTCTCCAAGTGAGGAGGCTCTACAACTAGAGTCAATAACCCAATCGAATCCTCTCCAAGTGAGGACGCCCTATACTAGGGTCAACAACTATCGCGGAATCATCGGTTCCCGACATTCATACAATGCTATTTAGTTTTCTAAATTCATTGTTCACAAGGCATTTTCTAAGGGATCCACCTATCCCTAGGTCCATCGACCTCTAGTGTTATTTACACTACATTAATGCCACTCGTTATCATTCAATGTTTGGATGCCACTCGTTTGTTCTTTAACAATAACACTACTTTCTATGTCATCAATACCCCCATCGGGTTCATCTCTTTTCTTTCGCACCATAGGATTCACGTCTCGACCCAATCCTCACCTATCTAAGTTACCAAGCGTTCCAAGTACACTAGGTTATCAATTAGAAAGCATAAGGAATGGAGCTACTATGCAATCCTACAATGCAACATGAAGAGATGAGATTAAATGCAATCTAAGACATAGAAAGGAGTTCGAAAGTTTCGGATGACACCCCCCACCTTTAATCGATGTAGAGGTTTGGAAAAATCCTTCTCGGCGAGCTCTACGAAAAGGCTTTAGCCTTCCTCGCCCGAATCAACACTAGCCCGGCCCGATTTTGCCGAGAACTTCACGTCGGTTCGCCGAATGCCAAAATCGACTTCGCCCCCGCGTTTTGGGACCTATCAATAGGGTTTCCAAGGCTTCAAATGAGATCAATCTCATACTTTTACAAAAACCCCATTTTGGAACCCTAGATTTGCACCTATAGCAAACCACCCCATAAATCCCTAGATTCTTGGGATTGATCTATTTAGAAGCTTGCTTAGGGTCCATTTGACCCATTCCAAGGCATAAAACCCAAAAACCCTAAGTTCTAGAAGCTAGGGTTTAGTAGCTTACCTCAAGAGCTACTCCAATGGGAAGAGGAGAGGGAGATGGAGGTGCTCAAAGCCTTCCTCTTGATCTCCTTCTTCTTCTCCTTCCTTATCTTCCTCTTCTTTTCCTTCCTCTCCTTCTTGTTCTTCTTCTCCTTCTTTCCTTTCTAGAGAGAGAGAGAGCAAGAGAGAAATGAGAGTGAGAGAGAGTGAAATGAGAGAGTGTGAGGGAGAGAGAGGGCTCAGCCCACTCAAATAAAGGCCATTTTGCATAAAAGCCCCTCAACTTTCACTCCTGTGCACTGCCCTTACTGGGCAGTTTTCGCGCGGAGGGACCGGTCTCCCCGACTTGGGACCGGTCCCCGAGAGCTTCTCTCGGGCGCACGCGTTCGGAAACCGGTCTCTCCCCGGGAGACCGGTCCTCGGGAGACCGGTCCTCACATGGGAGACCGGTCCCCGAGAGCTCGATCTTCAGGACTTAGCCAATTTTTGGCATCTCTCGCTGGGACCACGTTCGGGAACCGGTCCCTCCCTGCCAGGGACCGGTTGCATCACGCAACCCCGCTACGCCCAGCCAGGGGAACCGGTCTCTCACCTGCAGAGACCGGTCCCCGAGAGCAACATCAGCCCAATGATGCAGTTTGCCTCATTTGCTCTCGCGGACTCAACTCCAAGGCACTTTTTGTGCTTTGGACATTCTCAACTCCCACAAAGGGTATACTTTCGACAATCAGTCGATCCTGGATGAAGTACAATCCTCGTATTTCGAGAATTCACTTCCTTACAGGCTACTGCAAGCCGACGAAGGCAAGCTGTACACGAACAAATAAATCAGGTACAGTAGCAATGCAATAATAACTAGCAATAAATGCGAATGTAACCTCTACTACACGATAAAGTAGAAATCGACAACAAGCATAATCAATAAATGTACTAGAACAGTAGCAATAATGACTGGAAAAGAATTACAACTACCACTCAATGTATAACTATTTGCTACTATAAAGAATAACATGATACACCAATGCATCAAATGGATGAATAACATCAACAACCAAATCAATTGCCATATTAGTCTAAAGACCTCAAGCTAAGTCACGTCCTACTCGCCCCCCTGACATATTACCCTAACAGGCACCTAGTAGGGCTCACAGGTCAAAAGTACGACTACTTTTTTAGAAAAGAATACCATCTTGCGGTGGATAAGACTGCTGGTGTACGTGAAGATGCTCACGAGCTGTGGCAATCAATGTAATATGCTCAATGGCCAACAACGACAACTAGCTGAAAGAGTAATCCACAAATGTACGACCAAATCGGGTCTACTATTTCCGAAGGAAATGTCATCATGTCATTAACCTATAAGGTCTACATAGCCAAGTCACTATGTACGAGGTACGAAAAGTCATCATGCAATAGATATACAATATCACTATGTAACGAATACGAATGTCACCATATTATTGACCTATAAGGTCTACATAATCAAGTCGCCATGTACGAGATACGAATTGTCATCATGCAACGGATATACAATATTACTATGTAACGAATACGAATGTCACCAACCACCGTAATCAAATCATGACAACTAATCATAATCAATGCTACTCTACAACTAGATCATAACACTATAGATGAGAATAAACAATAGAATGAAAAATAGAAAACGAGTGAGGTGCAAAAGCTCAGTAGGCAAGCATGTATATATTACTCAAATCAGAGAGGATACAAAAGGAAAGAAATTACTGAGAAGGCACCGCTAAACCGACTTTGGATCAAAGTACCCACCTTTACCATAAAATAAAACCGGGTTAATTGACATCCTTATGATGTCTCTCGCCACAGTCTAGACCTATGCAAAATCCCATCCAAAATCGTAATTAGCTCAAACTCGCTAATTACAAAAGCTATGATTCCATGTGAATCCAAACAGGCGAACAATCGGGTTTTTCAGATCGCGTTCCATGGTCTCCGAAAGATCGCCCGATTGTCGCACCGACTCGTCGAAACGTCACCCCAACCCACGAGGTGTCCCGAATGGAGCCCTACAATTATCCTACCTCTCCCGCCGTCCCAACACATTACTTTAATGTTATTGGGCAGCCGCACAAGTAGTGCGTTGAAACAAAAAACCAAGATCCTAGAAATCACCGGTTTGGCCCCCAGGATGCCTATTTCGGCACCGCGACCATCCGCAGGCCTCTTGCTGCGACCAGACATGTCAAACCTCACACTAAAATCAGCCAATAAGGCTCCAACACCACTGCAAATAGCAGCAACATGCGCAACATGAAACCGTACCCAAAACTGCTCGATTTTCGTATTTTGGGATCCGAACTAGCGCTAAAGTGTTCTGAAACACTCCGAATTCATTTGACCATCCACTCTGTCCCAAAACACTTACTTTTGAGTGTCGGGATAGCTGCATGCTAAGTGGTATGATCCGGGTACGAAATCCCCAAATCCACCTTACCAGGTTCCCAAAAATTTGCCATTTCAGCTTCGGAACCCTTTGTCGCTAACCTGTTATCTTCGGGTTTTAGAGATGGTAGTAGCGACCAGCCAATGAGGCTTAGTGGGGTTCTCAAGCTATCCACAATTCTAGAATATGAAAACCACAACTTAAACAGGCAACTGATCAGCGAATTTCCTCCAAATGACATCGTGGGACCACGTTTTAACTCCACAACGGCTCTCGAACCTTTAACGATCAGTCAAAAGGTTGTTAACAACAATTTCACGCTGTCCGAGGTAGTGCATAGGATCCCCGTTTGTCACGCCCCGTGACCGATCCTATTTGGTCGGTTCGGGCACGTCGAACAAACGCCGAACGGACAGCACCTCCCATGTCTGCCCAAGGCTCAACACAAGTACAAATCAAGTAGATAGTTTGCACAAGCAGAAACATAAGTATATATGCCTTGCACGAGGGCAATCAATAGCCAAAAGTGAAAGTACTAAACTAAACATCCATACAAGTAAAATGATTAACTTTTAATCACATACATGCATTCAACATTTGTATTCTTTTACATTCTTTTGCATCATTTCTTCTCTTTTTACATCACATAATTTTCCAAAATAACATTGCTTTTTCATTCAACATAAACTCTCTTTACATCATTTGTAATACTAACATCATCAAATACAAAAGATGATATATATATAGGGTATGCAACTAACAAAATGAAACCCACTCGGGTGGTCACTGTCTACGGCGTGATACCTTTACCGCAATCGTCGGCCGGCTCACTCGGTCGCGGTTCTGTGAAAAATAGGGGGTGAGAACTATAACAAAGTTCCCAGTGGGTTCGGCCGCCGACCTCGTTGACTTTCCCACTAGGTCTACATCAGGCATAATAGAAGAATAGATAGATAGTAACCATCTAAACAAATGCAGCTAATATGCCTGAACAAGATATAATCAATGATATGCTCAAATAGAATGCTCATGATGAATGCAAGATTACTTTCCAATTCTCAATTCCCTTGGTTAACCCGTAGGTTCCGCCCTTAATAAACTCACCAATTCAAGTCCATACTATCGGGCGCTTAGCTTCCTCTCGACGGGACCATAGACTCACCAACCTAAATCCCTAATGTCGGGCCCTTAGCTTCCTCCCGACGGGACCGTCCTCTGGAGAATACACCATCCCAGTGATGACAACTCCGGAGCTTATCGCTCGAGGGAGAGCAACTACCCTCAAGCCAAGACTTATAGGTGAGTATGATCAATCCTTAACTTTAAGGATTCCAAGTTCAATCCAATCCTTAATTATAAGGATGCAATGCTCATATGACCCTTAACTCTAAGGTTGTTATGTCATAATGCCAACTATCTTACTTTACTTGCATTCTTTAACTTTCATTAGTGCCACTTACACTACTTATTCTTTATACTCATTCACATGCATTCTTGATTCATTAATGCCACACACTAAGTGTTCGACTCTAGCATTCACATTAATGGCACACACTAAGTGTTCAACTCTAGCATTCATTTTGTTTACTAATGCCACACAATCCATATGTCATAATGTCATTTGTTCTCAATGTCACTAAGTTTTTGCCTTTTCTAGGTTCTTGTCATCATTCATGCATACATAGGGTTTTACAAGTTCTCATTCTTTTACAATTATTTCATATGCATTTGTACTCATAACATGCAACAACACTCTCTCAATCACCCTACAATGCATGAAAAAACTATAATCACATATACTCAAAAATGACATTTTAGATATAAAAGAAAATTCAAGGATTTCGAAAAGCACCACCCACCTCGTATGGTTGTAAAGGTGCTACGGTTCAAGTTTCGTGATTTTTGGGCGCCTATTCTCTCGCCTGCGGCAAAACGAAGCCAAATTAGGCTTTTTCCTCAATATCTTTGCGTAAACTCGTCGGATCTTCGAACGAAGTCCACCAACGAGTTAGAAATACCCCTAATTTGATTAATACAAGGTTAATTTGTCTTTAAACCAACCTAGGGCAAAAACTCCAATTTTGGTGCCCTAATAATGCCATATAGCCACATACTTTAGTTTGATCTTAGAACTAAGAAAAAACAAGCTTAGAGTCATTTAAGAATCTCTCTAGAACCATTTCTAGCTCATTTGAACCATTCTTAGGGCATTTAATACAAACCCTAGAATTCCACCATGAGAGTACAAGAGCAAACATGGATTTTCATGAGCTCTATGGTCTCTACTAGGTTTCCCATTATGTAAGAAGATCAATATCAAGTGTTCTAGGGTATAAAACAAAACCTTAACATCAATCTTACAAGAAACCTCACCTTAGCCTATGAACTCAACAAGCTTTTCCTTGTAGGTGAGCTCTAGATCCTCCACAAGCTCCAAATCTCCTCCAAATCTTCTCTAATCTCCTCCTTTCCACCTTAGGGAAGAGCTCCTAGAGAGAGAGTGTAACACACTGGACCTTTGCAAATTACGAGGTTCGAGTGTTTGATCTGTGTTCCGAATTTTTTCAGGTATTCCAGAGGGTTGTTGACAGTATTCCGACCTATGGCTCACATCCCGAGAATCGAGGTTTAAAACTTAGCACCAAAGTCTCTAAAGTGAAGATTGTTGGCTGCTCTCGGGTTGTAGTCTGCAGAGCAGAGTACCGGTACAGCATCGGGCCTGTACTGGAACCAAACCTGGTACCGGTACAGCATCGGACTTGTACCGATACCCAATGTGTTTTTCTGCGAACCTGAGGCTCGGATTTGCGCGTACAATGGCTTGGTACCGGTACTCTTTCCCGTGTACCGGTACGCAGTGCAGACTGCGAACTGCTTATTTTTTATGGGTGTTTTTGTTATTGTAGCATCTCTATAAAGCATCCCACGCCCCTTGGTTGTTTCCCTGAGCTTGGAAACGCAGGAGAGAAGGTAGGGAAGCCCTCTACTTCATCCGTTTTGTTTTCTTTGATTTGTGTTGGGATTTTTGAGGTTTAATCACCTCTTTTTGTCTCTTGTTGGTTTTTGGTGTTATTTCTACCATTGGAGAAGCTTTGATTTCGTGATTGGAGCTTGATAGAGGAAGGATCTTCAACCCTAGTTGATTTCAAGCCTTGTTTGAAGCTTCTAAAGAGGTTAGTTGCTTACTTATCCTCTCTAGATCATGATTCTTATGATTTTGTATAGAAACCCTAGAATGTGAAATTTAGGGTTTATTTTGGGAATTTTTGATTTTTAGCTTCTAGAACCTAATTGATTGGTTTAGAACCTTTGTTTAGGTTGGATTTTGAAGGGATTTTACTCTCAAATGGAGATTGAGAGAGATTTTCACCATACAAAGTGAGTTTTTGCCCTTTTCTTGGGTCGGTTAATGTTTGATCTTAGGGTTGTTCGTTTGTTGCGTTTAACTATCTTAATATTATCTTTAGGGAGTTAGGAGAGTAGTGGACACCTTCGTCGGCGCAAACGAAGGGTTACGAGGAGTCTTGGTGGGTTTGACCTCATCGAAATAAGAAAAACTCAACCTATGTCAATTTTTAATTGTCGTAAAATAGAAATGCATGCATATTCATGCTAGATAGAGCCTATGAGAATTTTAGAATGCTTAATATACATATGCTACATTTTATGAAAATTACCTCTATATATGCCATGCCCAGTGACCCAGCGGAAGCCCACCCGGTTCGTGTTCAGACCCGCTATATACCTACAACATATAAGGCGTCTACAACAAAGCGATAAATAAAACAACAATAAATAAGCATCTATAAGTATCAGAGCATACAACCACTAGATTCTAGAATAAAGAAAGATATATATAAGAACTAATCCACTAACATAAACATAAGGTACTACAACATAAAAACCCAAAATACAAGTGCTAAAGGTATCATAGTGGTGGTCTCTATACATGGATACAAAACTCTCACTCTCTACATAGATACAAAAATAGAGAGGTGAGCCACCTAAAAGCGATGCTCCTCGCAACTAACTAGAGGCAACTCCCTTGCCGCGATCCCTAACCTCTTCCGGCGTGAAAGGCTCTGAAAGAAAACAATAAAACAGGGGGCGTGAGAACTATTAAACATTAGTTCCCAGTGGGCAATTGCTGACCTCAGCGAAAATGCACCACTAGGCTAAAAGCAAAAGTATTAAGTTCTAACAATTAACTAAAAGAAATAACATGAATATTTAACATAAATTGAACTTACTAAATACTATGCCTCTATTTTAGTATGAATTTCCGCGATTATAAATTCTATTCTAACATGAATATGCATAAGTAAAACCAACATAATGTCCACAATGTAACTAGTAAATGTCATTGTTTACTAATTTGTCTAATGTCCACTTTGCATTTTAGTTCATTAGTATCTCAATCATGTAGGACCTATCCGTGGGTAGTCTGGCTTGCGCCGTGCCTAATGATCCCGTGGTAGTCAACATTCCCACCCTAGGAATGAGCCTCCTCGAAACCCTTCGTTCGCGCCGACAAAGGTGCCCACACGTCTCCTAGCTCTCTAGAGAAGATTCTAGGAGGGTTAGACAAAACAAACAAACAACCCATGTGTTCAACTCAAAATCAACCCAAGAATAAGGCAAATTAGAAAAACCCTCTTAAATTCCAAAAGGAGGCTAGATCACTTCAAATCTACCCCAACGAGTTATTCTACATCTATCAATTAAGCCCCATGGGCTACAAATCAAAAATTTTCAAAATAAACCCTAAATTTCACATTCTAGGTTTTGATCTCAAGAAATCCATCAAAACATGAATCTAATGAAAGAAACATGTTACTAACCTCTTTAGAAGCTCCACACAAGGTTAGAAATCAACTAGGGTTGAAGTTCTCTCCTCGAACAAGCTCCAAACCCTGCTCCAATGCTTCTCCAATTGTGGAAAATCACCCAAAAAGCTAAAAAAGAGATAAAGAGGTGATCAATCATCTAAAAATCTAAGAAAAAGAGAAGAAAATCAAAAAGGAGAAGTGGAGGGGTCACAAACTTGGTTCTCCTCTATTCTGAGCTCAGGGAGCCCTAGAAGGGGCGTGGGATGCTTTATAGGATTACCACAATAGCAAAAACACCCCTCAAAAATAGCAGTCTGCGAACTGCACTGTGTACCGGTACACGAAAAAGAGTACCGGTACCAAGCCACTGTACGTGCAAACCCGAGCCTCGGGTTCACAGAAAAACACACTGGGTACTGGTACAAGTCCGATGCTGTACCGATACCAGGTCTGGTTCCGGTACAGGACCAATGCTGTACCGGTTCTCTGCTCTACAGAGTCCAACCCGAGAGCAGCCAACAATCTTCACTTTAGAGACTTTGATACTAAGTTTTAAACCTCGATTCTCGAAATGTGAGCCATAGGTCGGAACATTGTCAACGATCCTCTAGAAAGTGTGGAAAAGCTCAGAATACAAATCAAACACTCGAACCTTGCAATTTGCAAAGGTCCAGTGTATTACATTCTCCTATCCTAAAAAGAAGTTTCGTTCGCGAAACTAAAAGCAAGACACCTCAAGGCTCCATCTGAAAAATAGGGGATAGCGCTCCTGCAGTGCGCTCTCCAACTCCCACGTGGCCTCGCGTTCATTGTGGTTGCTCCAAAAAATCTTCACATATGGAATATCGCAATTCCGAAACTTCTTCACCTCGCGAGCCAAAATCCTTACCGATTGCTCTTCAAAGTTCAAATCCTCTCTCAGCTCTAATGGTGTAACATCCAAAACATGAGCCGGATCGAAGATATACTTCCGAAGAACCGATACCTAAAAATTATTGTGTATACTCGATAGGTTCGGTGGTAGAGCACGTCGATACGCTAGCGGGTCTACGCGCTCCAAAATCTCATAGGGTCTAATAAACTGGGGGTTCAACTTTTCCGGAATGCCAAATCTTCTAATTCCTTTGGTCGGCGAGACTTTCAAGAAAACATGGTCTCCAACTTGGAACTCCAAGTCTCGTCGACGCCTATCGGCATCACTCCTCTGTCTACTCTGAGCTGTCAACAAATGCTCTCGAGCAATACGAACCTTATCCTCAGCTTCCTGTAGCACATCTGGGCCTAGCTAATCTCTCGCCAACTTCACTCCAATGAAGTTGCGATCTACACTTCCGTCCATAAAGTGCTTCGAAGGGTGCCATCTTGATGCTTGCTTGATAACTATTGTTATAAGCAAACTCTGCCATCAGTAGATGCTGTGACCATCCTCCCTAGAAGTCTATCACACATGCTCGAAGCATATCCTCTAGTGTCTGTATAGTGCGCTCAGACTATCCATCACTCTGAGGGTGAAATGCGGTGCTGAAATCCAAGCGAGTGCCTAAGGCGTCCTGCAGACTCCTCCAAAAGTGAGACACAAATCGAGGGTCTCGATCAGACACAATAGAAGTAGGCACTCCATGAAGTCGCACAATCTCATCAAGGTACACCTATGCCAGCTTCTCCCATGTCCAAGTCGTGTGAATATGTATAAAATGCGCCGATTTCGTCAACCTATCCACGATCACCCAAATAGCATCATGCCCGGCCTGTGAGGGAGGCAATCCCATAACGAAATCCATGGTGATCTTTTTCTATTTCCACACGGGAATAGGTAAACTCTGAAGTTTTCCCGTGGGAACTCGGTGTTCAGCTTTCACTTGTTGGCAAGTCAAACATCGAGCTACAAACTCGCCAACATCCTTTTTCATTCCGGGCCACCAATAAAGTAGTTTCAAATCCTTATATATCTTGGTGCCTCCCGGATGTAAAGCATATGGTGCACGATGTGCTTCTTGAAGAATATCCTCTTTAAGTGCCGATTTCACCGGTACACAAATCCGTCTGCGGAAACGCATTATTCTTTGATCATCCACAAGGAAATCACCGGTGTAACCATCAACCATTTTAGCTTGAATCTTTTGCAACTCCACATCGTGAGCTTGCTTTTCTTTAATTCTTCCCAATAGTGTAGGTTGCACCACTAATGTCATCAATCTCAAGGGTGTATTAGGAGCCACCACCTCCAACTCCAACCGCTTTATTTGCTCAATCAACTGCGGTTGAGTGACTACAAGCATCGCTAAGTTTTCCGTCGATTTCTAACTTAGCGCGTCCGCAACCACGTTTGCTTTGCCCGGGTGGTAGAGAATCGTTAGATCATAATCCTTAAGTAGCTCCAACCATCTGCGCTGCCTCAAGTTCAACTCCTTCTGAGTAAATAAGTATTTTAAGCTCTTTTGATCCGTATAAACTTCACATCGCTCGCCATAAAGATAATGACGCCACAGCTTTAATGCAAAGACTACGGCCGCCAATTTCAAATCGTGTGTAGGGTAGTTCCTTTCATAATCTTTTAATTGGCGAGAAGCATACGCGATGACCTCCCGTCCTACATCAAAACACAGCCCAATCCATTAAAGGAAGCATCACTGTAAATCACATACCTTACTCCAGCGACTGGCAGGGTCAAGATCGGGGCAGTCGTCAATCGAGCCTTCAACTCTTAGAAGCTTCTCTCGCACGTATCATTCCAAATGAACTTAGTGCCTTTGTGCGTGAGCCGCGTGAGAGGAGTAGATAACTTAGCAAACCCCTCAACAAATCTCCGGTAGTAGCCAGCCAAACCAATGAAACTTTGTATCTCGGTGACGCTAGTCGGTCGAGGCTAATCCTTGATAGCTTCAATATTCCTAGGATCCACAGCTATATCCGATCCCGAAATCAGATGTCCAAGGAATGCCACCTCTCGAAGCCAAAACTCACATTTCTTCAACTTAGCAAACAGTTTCTTTTCCCGAAGCATTTGAAGTACTAGCCTTAAATGCTCCTCGTAATCCCTATCACTTCGGGAATAAATCAAGATGTCGTCGATGAACACCACGACGAACCTGTCTAGATAAGGCTTGAAAACAAGGTTCATTAGGTCCATAAAAGCTGCCGGGGCATTAGTAAGCCCAAACGGCATAACCGTGAACTCATAATGTTCATACCGTGTTCTAAAAGCAGTCTTCGATACATCCCCAGGTGCAATCTTTAACTGGTGGTATCCCGACTGCAAGTCTATCTTGGAATACACACTCGATTCTTGAAGTTGATCAAAAAGATCATCAATTCTCGGCAACGGATACTTGTTCTTGATCGTGACTTTATTAAGTTCACGATAGTCCACACACAAGCGAAGTGATCCGTCCTTCTTCTTAACAAATAAAATCGGTACTCCCCAAGGTGAAATACTCAAGCGAATAAAACCTTTATCAAGAAGATCCTGTAGTTTGTGCCCTCAGCTCTTTCAACTCTGCCGGTGCCATCCTATAGGGCGCCTTTGAGATTGGAGTAGTCCCAGGGACAAGATCTACCACAAACTCAATCTCCCTATCAGGTAGCATACCTGGAAGCTCCGCTGAAACACATCACAAAACTCCCGTACTACCAGCATATCCTCAATCCTAGGGGTGTCATCCTCACCCCTCAGCACAACACTAGCCAAATAGGCTAAGCAACCCCTGTTGATCAACTGCCTAGCTTGAGACGAGCTGATCGTCATCACAAACAGCAAACTCTGGCATCCTCTAAACACTACCTCCATCTTCCTCGGTTATCTAAATGTAACCGTTCGATTCTTACAATCGATAGTGGCGAAATACTTAGTTAACCAATCCATGCCCAAAACCACATCAAACTCTCCAAGTTTGTGTAGAGCTAGTAGATCCATGGGCATGATCAAATCTCCTACCCGAACAAGGCAACTGGGGCAAAACTCTCGAATATCCAAAGAATGGTCGGGGACTGCAATACGTCCCGGATGCAACAAGGAAACTAACGGGATGCCATACAACTCGGCAAACAACCGATCTATAAATGAATACGATGCACCGGTATCAAATAAAGCTTGAACTCTAATGCCATTTAATAAAATGTTACCTGCCACCATATTCTCGGCTGCTGCCGCCTTCTCTGTCTGGGCCGCATACATGTCCCCGCTCGGAGCCTGTTGTGACCCCTCGATCTGTCGCTGGATGGGTGGTCGCCCAGGCTGGTACTGTGCCGATGGAGTCTCCTGACTAGATGCTGGTAATGCCGGTGCCGATGTAGATGACGATGCCGATGACGAACCCCTCGGGCACTCGATCCGGAAGTGGCCATCCTGGCCACAAAGGAAACACCGGTCACCCCGCTGTGGACACTGCAGTGGGATGTGAGGACTACCACAGATCACGCACTGGAAAGGTCAGCGACGATCAGGTCCTCCTCGCAGCGCCGACGAGCCGCGCCCTCGCGACTAGCTCCTAGGGTGCTTCGGCGGCCTCATAGAGTGCATTTGACTCGCACCCTTAACCGTGGGCCTCTTGCCCTTACACTTATCCAAACCTTCTCTCCGCTCCTGAATATCCGCCGCGCCGCTCTCCACAATGAGCGCGCGGTTCATCACCTCCCGATAGGTTTGGAGGTTGGAGGATTGCACAAACCGAAAGATCGACGGTTGCAATCCACGCTAAAAAATGCGGGCCTTGTCCTCGTTGTCTAGCATGACGAAAAGCACGCAGTGAAAAAGCCGAGAGAACTCCATCTCGTACTCGGCCACTGTCCTGTCCCCCTGGCGCAAGCCGCGCATATCCTGCTCCATCTTTCTCTTAACACTATCAGGAAAGTAGTGCTCCAATAGAAGTTCCTTGAACCTCCTCCAAGTAATCGCGGTCTGTGTTCGGGTTGTCTTGAATATCCAACCACCAACGATAGGCCTCGCCGTCCAAGTGATGAGTGGCGAGCCAAACTCGGTCTTTCTCCTCCACAAAGTATCGCAGAAAAGCTTTTCCATGTGCATCAACCACTTCTCCACGATCCAGTGGTCGGTTTTCTCTCCGTCGAAGATCCTGGGATTGCACCTCCTGAACTCATTGAGGCGATCCATGAGCCGGTCCCACTCCTCTCCAGCAGCCATCACGGGAAAAATTGCCCGCGCTGGAGGCACATGAACTGGTGGTGCCACAACGTCCTCCTCCCGAGGCGCAACTACGAGTGCCGCTCATGATGAACCGAGTGGGGGAGATGGCGCCCTCGGTGCAACGTCGTCAACTGGCATAGGTGGTGGGGGAATCTGGGCCTCCCTGGAAGCTACCTATTGCAGAAGAAAATCTTCGAGGCGCTTCATCCGCGCCTCCTGCCGGCGCGCCGCATCGGCTTGCTATCTGGCCACCTCCGCCTGCTGCGTCACCAAGTCAGTGAGGGCCGGCTGCGTCACCAAGTCAGTGAGGGCCGCAAGCTGGCTCCTCAACTCACAGACCTCACCAGATCCGGAGGTAACGGAGGTCTTCACCTCCTCAAAGTTTGCCGCATTATCCACTCCAACTGATTTAGAGCGAGTTTTCGACATATTACTACAACATCATAAAAGTGCAAGTTAGTAAAACCCACGCAATCGCAACCCCACTCAAGCCAATAATACCCAAATCATGCGAAATGCCAAAGTAAGGAAGCGTTTTTTACTACTAACTCCCGATGTTACGTTGTCGGCCGCCAACGTAACCCTCCGCGAAGTTAGAAGCTATACACTTCGATTCAACTCCAATATTTTTAGAGTTATCATAAACCCAATCATAATACTTTCGCTTACAAGTCAAATAGACCTCGTCTCTCACGAGCCTATTTTCTATAATCCAACCGGTCTAAGGTTTGCTAGGTCCATTAAGACTTAACCCTAGGCTCTGATACCAAAATAATCTGTCACGCCCCGGGACCTAGCGAAAGCCCGCCCGGTGCGTGTCCAGACCCGCCATATGCCTACAACATATAAGGCGTCTACAACAAAGCGATAAATAAAACAATAATAAAAGAGCATCTATGAGTATCAGAGCATACAACCACTAGCTTCTAGAATAAAGATGGATATATATAAGAACTAATCCACTAACATAAACATAAGGTAGTACAACATAAAAATCCAAAATACAAGTGCTAAAGGTATCATAGTGGTGGTCTCTATACATGGATACAAAACTCTCACTCTCTACATAGATACAAAAATAAAGAGATGAACCACCTAAAAGCGATGCTCCTCGCAACTAACTAGAGGCAACTCCCTTGCCGCGATCCCGAGCCTCTTCCGGCGTGGAAGGCTTTGAAAGAAAACAACAAAATATGAGACGTGAGAACTATTAAACAATAGTTTCCAGTGGGCAATTGCTGACCTAGCGAAAATGCACCACTAGGCTAAAAGCAAAAGTAGTAAGTTCTAACAATTAATTGAAAGGAATAACATGAATATTTAACATGAATTGAACTTACTAAATACTATACCTCTACTTTAGCATGAATTTTCGCGATTATAAATGCTATTTTAATATAAATATGCATAAGTAAAACCAACATGACGCCCACAATGTAACTACTAAATGTCATTGTTTACTAATTTGTCTAATGTCCACTTTGCATTTTAGTTCATTAGTATCCCAATCATGTAGGACCTATCCGTGGGTAGTCCGGCTTGTGCTGTGCCTAATGGCCCCATGTTAGTCAACATTACCACCCAAGGAATGAGCCTCTCCCACGGTATCCCATTTCGGCGCTCAATCCCGCACGGGCGAGCTTATGTCGCGATGGCTATTTCCGGAGTGCCGGCTTGTGGAGAGCGACCCTCACAAGCATGTGCGAATGAGCACAATTGCAAGCAAGCGTAAATATCCGTCTCAAGTCCAATGTCATCATGTCTAAAACATGGTATAAGCACTAGTGACCACAAAGGTGTAGTTCTATGTCACAATGTAGAGTTCAATCCATTTACTCATCTAATGCCACTTCATGACATTAGGTTTACTATATCAAACATAATCCAAGTCTAATGCCCCTTTATAACATTATGTTTTCTCCTATGTCAAACATAAGTTCTAAGTCCGATAGCATATCATACATGTCATTTTCACTACATGAACCATGAGATATAGAAGAATGCTATCCATTGCATAATCACAATGCACTAATCTCTCTACTATATAGAGGTAAAATTTCATTATACATAATATATGCATTTTAAGCATTCTATATTTCACATATGCCCTATCTAACATGAATATGCATGATTTTCTATTTTACAATAATTGAAAAGACATAGGTGGAATTTTTCTTATTCGGTGAGGTCAAACCCACCGAGACTCCTCGAAACCCTTTGTTTGCACCGACGAAGGTGCCCACACGTCTCCTAGCTCCCTAGAGAAGATTCTAGGAGGGTTAGACAAAATAAACGAACACCCTACGTGTTCAACTCAAAATCAACTCCAGAATAAGGCAAATTAGAAAAACCCTCTCAAATTCCAAAAGAAGGCTAGATCACTTCAAATCTACCCCAACGAGTTATTCTACACCTATCAATTAAGCCCCAAGGGTTACAAATCAAAAATCCCCAAAATAAACCCTCGATTTCAAATTCTAGGTTTTGATCTTAAGAAATCCATCAAAACATGAATCTAATAAAAGAAACATGTTACTAACCTCTTTAGAAGCTCCAAACAAGGTTAGAAATCAACTAGGATTGAAGTTCTCTCCTCCAACAAGCTCCAAACCCTGCTCAAATGCTTCTCCAATGGTGGAAAATCACCCAAAAAGCTAAAAAGAAGCAAAAGAGGTGATCAACCCTCTAAAAATCTAAGAAAAAGAGAAGAAAATCAAAGAGGAGAAGTGGAGGGTTCACAAACCTGGTTCTTCTCTGTTCTGAGCTCAGGAAGCCCTAGAAGGGGCGTGGGATGCTTTATAGGTTGCCACAATAGCAAAAACACCCCTCAAAAATAACAGTCTGCGAACTGCACTGCGTACCGGTACACGGGAAAGAGTATCGGTACCAAGCCACTGTACACGCAAACCCAAGCCTCGGGTTCACAAAGAAACACATTGGGTACCGGTACAAGTCCGATGCTGTTTCAGTACCAGGTCTGGTTCCGGTACAGGCCCGATGCTATACCGGTACTCTGCTCTACAGAGTCCAACCCGAGAGCAGCTAATAATCTTCACTTTAGAGACTTTGGTGCTAAGTTTTAAACCTTAATTCTCGGGATGCAAGCCATAGGTCGGAACACTGTCAACGACCCTCCAGAAAGTGTGAAAAGGCTCGGAACACATATCAAAGACTCGAACCTAGCAATTTGCAAAGGTCTAGTGTGTTACAATACAGTAGAGAGAGATATATGCATTGTTAACATGCATGAGAATAGCATTCTATTATATGGTTTGGGAATCATGTTTTTGTAAAGAAAATGACTTATATGATATGCTCTTGGACTTAGAACTCATATTTGACATAGTGGACAAGAATGTCATAAAGTGGCATGGAACATAGTAAATATGAAAACTTTACTTGATGACATAGTGATAGGCCATTGAGTCACTAGTTTTTATACCATATTTTAGACATGATGACATTGGACTTGAGACGGATATTTACGCTTGCTCGCCTGTGCGGGATTGGGCGCCGAAATGGGATGCCGTGGGGAGGGCTCATTCCTAGGGTGGGAATGTTGACTACCACAAGGCCATTAGGCACGACGCAAGCCGGACTACCCACGGGTAGGTCCTACATGACTGGAATACTATTGAACTAAAATGCAAAGTGGACATTAGACAAATTAGTAAGCAATGACATTTACTAGTTACACTGTGGACATCATGTTGGTTTTACTTATGCATATTCATGTTAGAGTAGCGTTTATATTCGTGAAAATTCATGCTAAAGTAGAGGCATAGTATTTAGTAAGTTCAATTCATGTTAAATATTCATGTTATTCCTTTCAATTAATTGTTAGAACTTAATACTTTTGGTTTTTAGCCTAGTGGTGAATTTTCGCTGAGGTCAGCAATTGCCCACTGGGAACTATTGTTTAATAGTTCTCATGCCCCCTGTTTTGTTGTTTTTCTTACAGAGCCTTCCACTCCGGGAGAGGCTCGGGATCGCGGAAAAGGAATCGCCTCGAGCTAGTTAGCGAGGGATTTTACGATAGGTGTTTCACCTCTCTTTATTTTTTTTATTGGGAGAGGAGGAGAGTTTTTGTACCCATGTATAGAGACCACCATTTTTGGATATTATAACACTTGTACTTGGGGTTATGTTGTTGTACTACCTTATGTTTATGTTAGCGAATTAGTGCTTTTATTTATCCTACTTGTTATTAGAATCTAGTTGTACACTTGCTCTAATATCTCTAGATACTTGTTACTCGCTGTTTATTTATCGCTTTATTGTAGATGCCTTATATGTTGTAGGCATATAGCGGGTCTGGACACGCACCGGGCAGGCTTTCGCTAGGCCCCGGGGCGTGACAAAGAGGGAGAGAAATTAGATAGGAGGGAGTATTCACTGCTGTGAACAAGAGAGGAGGGGGGTGTGGGGCTTTTATAAGCTGCCACAATTGCAAATAAGCCCTTCATTTTCTTTTATTTGCAGCAAACCAACCTGCTGTTTCGCAGCACTGTGTACTGGTACGCGGGTGGGTGTCACCGGTACGCCCCTATTCATCTGTCCAAACCCGAGAGTTGCTATTCTCGGTCTGCTACAGGGTACCGGTACTACCCAGGACAGTCACCGGTTAACAGCTTGACAGAGGCCAAACTCGAGAGCTGGCTTCTCGGGTGGCCTGCCTGGTACCGGTACTCCCCTGGTGCTTCACCGGTTAACAATGCTCCAAACTTGAGTTTGGCATTGTTTCGACTCCAATTCGCGCCGATCAATACTAAAACCCCTCTAAAGCATTCGGGACTTAACTTTAACCCTTCCAACATTGTTGGAATGTCAGATGGACTTTGTCCAATTGTTTCTCTCGCACACTTTGGTCAATTTGACTGAAGTTCGATATAGTCTACCGAGCTTTCGGTATATTACACTGTTGCTTAAAACATGCAAATATTACAACTAATTCACTAAATACTATTCAAATAATACATAAACAAGTTTTAGGCTCGTTACTGCGATCCATGCCGTAATGGACCCAACCAACCAGTTGATTTGATTCTCTCGACATGATGATGCTCGTTATCGCTGTCTGGGGCACAAACGACGGCAGGAAGGCTTCGAAACAGTAAGAAAGTCCACCAAAGGCTTGATCCCAGAAGTGACCGAGATCGTCGCACTCACCGGAACCTCACCAATCATAGCGAAGGTGAGCACAGCACTCCGCAGGGTCCCAAGAGTGCGATGCTCACGCTTAAGAAGTTCGTTGAAGTCTTCAATGGCCAAAAAACCGAGCCCACCAAAACTCATCCCTACGGGACCTAGCCTACAAGGCTAGGGCTCCCTATAGCTGACGGCCGGCGGCACGACAGGGGAAGCTCTAGCCAAAGGTGGGTCGCCGCATCCATGGGAGTCGGCCGGGACCCCTGTCCGGCGGTAGAAGGTAGCGGCGGTGCTACGCGACGACGGCACTCCCAAACAACCCTGCGGCTACGGCAGAGTCCCACACTGTCGCGGCGGCTCGGGGGCGCTAGGGACGGCGCCACCGGCCTCCCAGGAACCGACGGCGATGGACAGTGGCCGCGCGGCGCGACGGCGGCGGCTGAGTTACTCCCCACGGCCGCACGAGGTCTGCTGGCATGTCCTTTGCTGCGGCTGCTCCCCAGGGCACCGCGGCACTGGGAAAGAGTCGAGGTTGACCGCCCAGTGTTCGGTAGTGACGCCGGCAGCAGCCGGATACAAGAGGCTCGAGTCACCCTCTTCTATAGCAGTACAAAGAGAGAGAGAGAGAGAGAGAGAGAGAGAGAGAGAGAGAGAGATATTGGCTTCTCTTCTCCAAGGCTTTCTCTCTGCTGGAATGAGAGGAGGGGATTAGGGTTAGGGTTAGCAATTAACCCTAATCCTACACTTATATATATATATATATATATATAAAGTGCAACTACTATACTCTTATGAGTATAGTAGCTGCACTACTCATAAGTCCTCATCCCTTAGATCTCCTTCAGGATCCGTGCGGATATGATGGAGAAGAGAGGTAACAGAGCAAGTGTCACGACCCGCAACCACCCGCCTATTTGGCCGAGGTCGCGGCGCCGCCGACAGACCGCCGAACGGACAGAGTCTCCCCTGTACGTCCTAGGCGTCGCAATCAATACAAGTACAAGAAGTTCCAACCAGGAACAGNGCACAAGTCACTTCTGACTTATGTTTTACTCCTCTAAATCCAATAAAAATAGTATCTCACACTATTTTTATTTATTTTTATTTTTATATTTAAAATCTGGTAGATTACATTCCACCGCAATCTTACCGGAACCATTCAATGGCTTTTAAACCAAATGTACACCGTAACTTCATAATTTTAGAAGTCCGGTACCTTACAGCAAGTAACGGAAACGTCGTTACCCCCTTCTGAAATTGTTGATGCTTCTGAAATTGTTGTTGTTGTTGTTGTTGTTGATGCTGTTGCTGGTGCTATTGTTGTTTATGCTGCTGCTTCTACAGTTATGGTAGAACCAGAGAATTGATAAGGTACCACCAGAAATTGATAACCATGCCTAAATAGGCTGCCTCTAGTGCCAGCTTGATTTCACAATGCATCAATGCCTAAATAACCAACTTAGATTAACATAGGCCACCTCTAGTCAAACATAACTGGAACCAGATTTTTTGGTGAAAAGTGAGAAAACAGAGGGTTATCAAACTGGTAATAATGTCAGAAGCACTTGAATCATTAGAAAAATTTGTACTTATTTGCCAAGTTTCATTAGGACACACTAACAATACAGACATTTATATTTAGCTTGTAAATAAGATATCCACCAACTAGTTTCTTTGTTTTATTTTTCAAGTATTCTTTCACCATCTTTTCATGCAATCGGTAAGTAAAAAAAATTCTGCAGGAAAAAAGCTTTTATAAACATAAGCTAAATTAAATTCTGACAATCCAATATATTAGTTTATAAAATTATCTAAGAAGATTGTCTCTATACAAGAATAAACCGTGTATACTATAGAATATGAACTGGATACCCTTCGTACAAGTAAAAATTCTATTTGTACATTCTATTACCATGGATTACAACATAATTGCACTTGACATCAAATTTAGAACTTTAATCAAGGATCTACTTCATATCCGCTGAGAAAATTGATCAAGTCTTCTTCACTTCTAATCCATTTGACATCAGACCATTTTGGGCCGTTGGTACTCCCACCCCTCGGCGACCTAAGAGGAGGGCTACTGCCGCCAGGGGCGGTTCTTGCCAGATCTGAGAAAGGGGCGCTTAAGTAGAAGAGAAACTCGAGACAGGTGGGTTTCCCAACCGAGGTAATAATGGTACCAAGGTTTGGTGGTGGTGATTTTGTGTTACAGAGGAGAGAGATAGTGTGGGTGTATAAAAATATGGGAGGGATGAGAGAGAGGATGAGGGGACTGCCATTGGGAAACGGAAGAGATAATAGAGCCTTCGTTACCTCTTTCCTCCATAAGATACGCACAGATTCTAAAGCAAATCCTATGGAGGAAAAGTTATGAGTAGTGCAGCTACTATACTCATAAGCTAGTGTTTGGTTGGGGGTTAAGGGGTGAAATAACCCTTTAACCCCCAACTTATTCCCAAACACATCAAATAAAGGGTGGGGTTAGCTAACCCCACCCCACCCCACTACTCCAATCAAACAAAATATTATTTTACCCACTATCCTTCTTATCCCACCTATTCCAACCAAACACTATTTTTCTTAATCCTGAACTAACTGCATCCTCCAACCAAACACAAAAAAATACTCTAACCCCACCTTAACCCTGAATTTAATCATATCCCTGGAATAACTAGATTTTTCTTAACCCCGAACCAAACGGTTAAGAGTATAGTAGCTGCACTATATATATATATATATATATAGAGGAATAACCCTAGGATAAATCTTCGAAGTCCTCCGAACCTCTATATTTGCGGCCCAAACCTTCTCTAATAAATTTCTCTCGTAGAACGGTTCTCGCTCGTGGGTTTTCACACAAAACAAAGCACCAGTTGCTTTTAAAAAGCACAAACAAAGAGGAATAAATGCCCTTTTATGATAAAATCCACTTTTCTCGAAAATCATGTGTTAAACATAAAATCTGTCGACGTTGTTAACTTCGACACAGTCGGACTATTGAAAATGAGCTATTGGATCACCCGAAATAGAGTCCGATACACGACAGAAGCTATCTACACTCAATGGCCTCTCCCAAAAACATGAGTTACTATTCATTTAAGTGAATAGTAATAATCGCGTAACGGCTTCATTTTAACTCGTTTTCTGCTAAAATTTGACGAGCGATTACAAAATTAAAATACACACAAAAACATCAGCAACAAAGTATCATCTACATAGAAAAACATTTAGTCCTCACAGCGTGCTTAGGCTAGAGTAGTTCTAAAATAGATGACCCCCTAGAAAGTAGAGTGTCATATTCATTACTGTACTGAAGTTGTAAACAATATCTATATAAGTTTTGAATGGTGTGCTACTTTGCAAGCAACTATTTTGCAATTGTTCTATAATTTTGTACCTTCGATTGTAATAGCAACAAATTCTTTCCATATATAAATTTACTCTGTGTTGCCTCAACTATTCTTACTGTGTTATAGTAAGACTTATTCCATACCTCTTTGTTGGCTACGTGCTATTCTCAATCTTCTCTATCGAAGCTCTAAACATTTGCATAAAGCTTTACCTACTACTCTATTTGAATTACATATCGTACTATATAAAATTTTTTTAATTAACGTTGTTCTTTTTGTCTAAAAAATCTGACTACAATTTAGTGTTGCGATTGTCTTTCTGTTTGGTATTATAAGAAAATCACTTATTGTCATCTCTTTTCTTTTGACATAGTTTTTTCAAGATACAAACATTTCTGTAGTTATTGCTACTGGTGATTTTGCTCTTGCAATTGTATAAAAAATAAACTAATCAACAACTGCTAAACTAAAATGAGCAATGATGATAGAAAAATTGATAATAGAGCAAGTTGGATGCTTTAAGGGAAACTCTTGCACCTATTTATGTTTTTAAAAAAAGTACAACAAAAATACTGATCGTGAGCAACTGCTGAAGTAAACATAAGCAATAATGCCAGAAAATTTGATAATAGAGTAAATTTGATGGCCTAATGGCAACTCTTGCACTTATTTATGCAAAAGCAATGAAAAAAATATAACTATACGAGCTCAACTATGTGGGGAAAAAAAAGTAGAGCGAATATGTAAGGAAGTGAATTCTCGAAATTCGAGAATTGTACTTCATCCAGGATCGACTAACTGTCGAGAGAATACCCTTTGTGGGAGTTAGAGATGTCCAAAGCACAAAAAGTGCCTTGGAGTTGAGTCCGCGAGAGCAAATGAGGCAAATTGCATCATTGGGCTGATGTTGCTCTCGAGGACCGGTCTCTGCAGGTGAGAGACCGGTTCCCTCGGCTGGGTGTAGCGGGGTTGCTTGATGCAACCGGTCCCTGGCAGGGAGGGACCGGTTCCCGAACGTGGTCCCAGCGAGAAATGCCGAAATTTGGCTAAATCCTAAAAATTTAGCTCTCGGGGACCGGTCTCTCAGGCGAGGACCGGTCTCCTGAGGACCGGTCTCCCGGGGAGAGACCGGTTCCCGAACGCGTGCGCCCGAGGGAAGCTCTCGGGGACCGGTCCCAAGTCGGGGAGACCAGTCCCTCCGCGCGAAAACTGCCCAGTAAGGGCTGTGCAGTGGATGGAAAATTGAGGGGTTTTTATGCAAAATGGCCTTTATTATAGTGGGCTGAGCCCTCTCTCTCCCTCACACTCTCTCATTTCCCTCTCTCATACTCTCTTTCTCTTTTGCTCTCTCTCTCTCTAGAAAAGAAATGAGAAGGAGAAGAACAAGAAGGAGTGGAAGGAAAAGAAGAGGAAGAACAAGAAGGAGAAGAAGAAGGAGATCAAGAAGAAGGCCTTGGACACCTTCATCTCCCTCTCTTCTTCTCTTTGGTGTAGCACAAGAGGTAGGCTCTTGAACCCTAGCTTCTAAACTCTGGAGTTTGGGGTTTTTATGCATTGGAATGGGTCAAATGGACCATAGGCATGCTTCTAAATAGATCAATCTCAAGAATCTAGGGATTTATTGGGTGGTTTGCTATAGGTGCAAACCTAGGGCTCTAAAATGGGGTTTTTGTGAAAGTATGAGATTGATCTCATTTGAAGCCTTGGAAACCCTATTGTTAGGTCATGAAACGTGGGGGCGAAGTCGGTTTTGGCATTCGGCGAGCCGGCGCGAAGTTCTCGGCAAAATAGGGCCGGGATAGCATGGATTTGGGCAAGGAAGGCTAAAGCCTTTTCGTAAAGTTCGCCAAGAAGAATATCCAAAGCCTCTACATCGATTAAAGGTGGGGTTGCCATCCCGAAGCTTTTGAACTCCTTTCTATGTCTTAGATTGTATTTAATCTCATCTCTTCATGTTGCATTGTAGGATTGCATAGTAGCTCCATTCCTTATGCTTTCTAAATGATAACCTAGTGTACTTAGAATGCTTGGTAACTTAGATAGGTGAGGATTGGGTCGGAACGTGGATCCTATGATGCGGAAGAAAAGAGATGAACCCGATGGGGGTATTGATGACATAGAAATTAGTGTAAAATGTTAAAAAACAAACGAGTGGCATCCGAATGTTAAATGATGATGAGTGGCATTAATGTAGTGTAATGACACTAGATACCAATGGACCTAGGAATAGGTGGATCCCTTAGAAAATGCCTTGTGAACAATGAATTTAGAAAAACTAAATAGCATTGCATGAATGTCGGGAATAAATGATCCCGCGAGAAATGTTGACTCTAGTGGTAGAGCATCCTCACTTAGAGAGGATTTGATTGGGTTGTGGACCCTAGTGATAGTGCTCCCTCACTTGGAGAGGATTCGATTGGGTATTGACTCTAGTTGTAGAGTATCCTCACTTGGAGAGGACTTGGTTGAGTTGTTGACCCTAGATGTAGGGCATCCTCACTTGGAGAGGATAGATCTAGCTCACAGTCTGCGTTTGGGATGGTATAGCCATCCAATCCCCACATGGAGGGGATTGTCGTCGAGTACTCCGGAGTGTCGTGCGACTAGGACCACTTGGAGGTCCGGACCACATGGAGGTCCGCAGACGGTCCCGGGCTTGGGTGCACTTGGAGCTCCCTCCCCACTTTGGGATTGAAAGGTGAGTTATGGGCGGGCCCTAGGGCCTCGCCACAGATTGGGTAAATGGAAAGAGTAAAGGTTTAATAATGTCATTGAACATTGCTATTCGAACATAGATCGAATTTGTTAGCATAATAGCAAACCTTTATTATATGATGCATTCATTCATATTTATGATTATGGGCATAGTAGCATAGTTTTTCCTACTATTGTATTTACTACTTTCAGATACATATCTATCTATTTATCTGTTTTTACTTGTGCCCACTTGGACCTAGTGGAGAGATCGGCAGGCCGAGCCCACTGGGAACTATGGAAGATAGTTCTCACCCCACTCTATTCCCAGTGGTAGGTACATGGTTGCCGAGAGAGGACCGCGGCAAGGCCATCGCGCCCGACCAGTGAGACCGTGATAGTATAGTAGCTTTCCTTTTTGCATTAGTCACCTACGTATTGAGAGAGATTCATTGTAGGTGAGGATTTGGGAGAGCTATATATTTTGAGATGGAAGATGTATTCATTCAAAGAAAATGATGTAAATGAAAATGTTGGAACTATTGTAATAGTTTAGTAAAGTACTCCATTTATTTCACATGTTTTATCATGTGGATTGCTTGCTCTTTGTATTGTTGGCATTGGTTGTGCCCTCGTGAATGTGTATGTTTAGAATTTAATTTTCTAGGTAAATTCTTGTGCACATTCCTGTTGTTGAGCCTTAGGCAGACAGGGGAGGTGCTGTCCGTTAGGCGGCCCGCCGCCGCAGCCGAACCGTGCCAAATTGGTAGTAGTTTCGGGGCGGGGCGTGACAGAATGTAGAAACCTATCTCTTCATTTCTCTGCTGAATTTGTAATACAATATGCCACGCCCCAAACCCGAGGCGTAATAGACGCCACATACCTGCTAAATTAGCAAATATGCAAGACTACAAAACCAGATGAAAACAAGCAAAAAGATTATTCTAAAATTTTTCACTAACAATTGAATTTCAACTAGAATCAAATGAATTCTCACATAAATAAAACTAAAGTTTACTACAAAATACAAACGAAAATTCAGTCAAACAATACCATAACTAACAAAATGTGAATACAAAGAAATAACGAAATAGAAATAGATAAACCAATAATCGTTTGCGAAGTCCAAAAAATTCACATCTTGTTATGACAAACGCACGAACAGAAACGAAAATGGTGAACACAAATAAACAAACTACAAACATAATAGAAGAACACACAGATTTACGTGAAAAATCCTTTGTAGGGAAAAACCACGGGTGAGGGAGAAGAGAACTTCACTATCAAACGAAAAAGGGAATACAATGTTCAGAGAGTACAACCAGCCACGATCTGTCGCCTCTAGGGCAAAAACAAGAAAGGAAACTCTTAATAGGTAACCAACCACGATTTGTCGACTCGAACCCTCCGCTACCCACCACAAACATTTATTTTTCGTTCACAATTTTATTTTCAAATTTGGTCGCACCGCGAAACTGTCGGTGAATCGAAATCCCAAACTGAAGTCGATTATCAATTTCGAGTCACATCTAACAAATCTCCACCTTGACGAGAAATTCCCTTTAAATGAAGCAGCAACCACAACTCTCCACCTTCTCCACAAAGCCCTTAAGGGCGGTCCAATCAACAGTCAATACTAATCAAGTCCAAGCAATGCTTGAACTTAAGGGGAATAAGAGGCTTCGTCAATATGTCAACAGAATTCTCTAAAGTGCTAATCTTTTTCACTCCAATATTTCCTTGCGCAAACTTAACGAATAAAATGATATTTGATGTCAATATACTTTGTTCTCTCATGAAACATGTGATCCTTTGTAAGATAAATTGCACTCTTACTGTCGCAAAATACAGTGAGTTTCTGACTGCCTCCGCTTAGTTCACCAAGTAGCCTCTTAACCAAATACCTTCCTTTATAGCCTCTGTGATCGCCATGTACTCAGCCTCCGTCGTAGATAAGGCAACTATAGGTTGTAAACAGGCCCACCAGTTAATTGCGCATCCTCCAAGTGTGAAGATATAACCAGTAAGAGATCTTCTTTTATCAAGATCTCCAGCATAATCAAAATCCACATAACCTGTCAAACCCGCTTCAGATCTCCCGAACTCTAAACAAGCATTAGTAGTGCCTCCTAAGTACCTCAAAATCTATTTCACAGTTTGCCAATGTTGTTTTCCCGGATTTGCCATGCACCTACTCACAACGCTTACAGCATGCGCAAGATCTAGTCTCGTGCAAACCATAGCATACATGATGCTACCGATTGCACTGGCATAGAGGACTCGTTCCATATTTGTCTTCTCATCAGTAGTTTTCGGAGCCAAATCAGTTGAAAGTTTAAAATGTGTAGCGAAAGGCGTATTTACAGGCTTAACATATACCCTTCATACAAAAGCGCTCCAACACGCGCTAGCTATATCCTTTCTGAGTCAGCTGTAACTTCTTGGTTTTTCTGTTTCGCTGTATCTCCACACCAAGTATCTTCTTCGGCGCACCTAAATCTTTAACATCAATTTTAGATTTCAACTGATTTTTAGGTCATCAACATCAACCATATTCTTAGTAGAGATTAACATATCGTTCACATAAAGAAGAAAATAGATAAAAGAGCCATCAATTAATTTCTTTAGATAAACACAATTATCATAATTGCTTCTATTAAAATCATGGCTAATCATAAATTAATCAAACCTTTTGTACCATTGTCTTGGAGATTGCTTTAACCCATACAGAGATTTCTTCAATCTGCACACGTGGTCTTCTTTTCTTTCAACCATGAATCCCTCGGGCTGCTACAAATCTCCTTCTCCAACTCACCATGTAATAAAGCTGTCTTTACATCCAGTTGCTCAAGTTCCAAATCATTTATAGCAACTAATCCAAGTAGAACTCTGATGGATGTATGTTTCACTACTGGTGAGAAAACATCGTTGAAGTCGACACCCGGAATTTGACTGTATCCTTTTGCAACCAAACGAGCCTTATGTCTCATACTCTCAACTTCTGGTGTGCCTTCCTTCTTCTTGAACACCCATTTGCAACGAACAGCTTTCTTTCCCTTTGGAAGCTTCACTATATCCCAAGTCTGATTCTTATGAAGAGATTCCATCTCTTCCTCCATAGCGAGCAACCATTTCATAGATTCATCACATGAAACTACCTCTGTATAAGTGCACGGCTCCTCCAGCGCATCTGTCTCTTAAGCAGTCATAAATGCATAAGCCACCAAGTTCGTTTCTTCATATCTGTGCGGTGGTCTAATCTCCCTCCTTGGTCGATCTTTGGCTATCGAATAGGTGTCTGTCTGTGATGGTGCCTGCGGCTCGATAGGAGTAGAATCGCCTGAAGAGGTACCTGATGCTAGGGTGATCTGACTTTTAGAGTTGGTTTGAAACTCCACCTCGACAATTTTCTTGGATCCATCTGCATCTACACATGTACCTATATCACAAGAAACACGCAACTCCTCCTTTCGGTGAAGTATAGCAGTTTCGTTAAACTTAACATCTCTGCTAATAATAATTTTCTTATCTTCAAGACATCACAACCGAAAACCTTTAGTACCAGAAACATAAACTCAAAACTTGCATTCTTTAGATCTAGGTTTTAATTTTCCTTGACTACCATATGCATAAGCAAGGCATTCGAAAATTCTTAAATCAGAATAACTAGGAGGGTGGCCAAGCCATACTGTTTCTGGAGTTTTCAGATCAACGGAAGTCAGTGGAGACCGATTCACTAAATAGCAAGCCGTAGATGTAGCCTTTGCCTAGAACTCCTCGCCAAATCCTGCATTCGAGAGTCGGCATCTTGTCTTCTCGATCAGTGTTCTATTCATATGTTCTGCCATGCCGTTTTGCTGCGGTGTGTAGGCAACTGTGCGATGTCTCTCGATTCCTTCGTCTTTACAAAATTCGTTGAATTCCCCAGAACAAAACTCCAATCCATTATCGGTGCAAAGGCGCTTAATTTGCCTTCTTGTCAGCTTCTCAATCAAAGTCTTTTACTGCTTGAAAGTCTTGAATACATCGCTTTTCTGCAACAGAAAAAATGTCTAAATCTTTCTTCAGTAATCATCTATGAAGGTTAACATATACTTCACTCCACCTTTAGAGGGTACTAGTGCTGGCCCCCAAAGATCTGAATGGACGTAATCAAGAGTTCCTTTTGTTCTGTGGACTGCCTTCGTAAAACTAACTCTTTTCTGCTTTCTAAATACGAAATGTTCACAGAATTCTAGACTTCCTGTATTTTGGCCACGAAAAAGTCCTCACTTGCTCAGCACCATCAATCCTCTTTCGCTCATATGTCCCAACCTCATATGCGAAAATTTTATGACATCTGAATCGAACATAGATAAAGAGGAAACCACAGCTCCACCTGTCACAGTCGAACCTTGCAGCATGTACAATTTTCCTTCTTGCCTTCGACCTTTCATCACAATGATAGCTCCTTTAACAACTTTCATAATTCCATCTTCACCAGTGAATTTATATCCTTTAGCATCAAGGGTACTCAAAAAAATTAAATTTTTCTTCAATTGTGGAACATATCTGACATCAGTGAGCGTTCTAACTACTCCGTCAAACATCTTAATGTTCACAGATCTTCGTCCAACAACTTTGCAGGCTGCATCATTCCCCATTAGAACAACTCCACCATTAATAGCTTCAAAAGTGGAGAACCAATCTCTGTTGGGACATATGTGGAATAAGCACACAGAATTAAGGATCCACTCTGTGCTAGCTTTGGATTGATCATCGTAGACCAGCAAAACATTCCCATCGCTGCTATAGTCTTCCGCTACACTGGGCTCAACGGATTTTGAGCTATCTTTTCCCTTCGGTCCATTCCTTCATTTTCAATTTGAAATAGTCCGCCTTAATGTGGGCCTTCTTCTTACAGTAATTGCAGATAAAATTCTTATGCCTGAATTGAGATCTACTCTTTTCTTTACAGTCACCAAAATTTCTCTACTTGGATCTTTCTCTGGTAAAGAGACGCTCTGCCTGACTTTCAGTGGTACCATTCATCTCCTTATCAATCCTCTCTTTCGAGAGGAGCGCAGTTGAGACATCTTCCAAATAAATGGTATCACGTCCATAAAGAATAGTATCTCTAAAATTTCTATAGGAAGACGGTAGAGAACATAGTATCTCTAATCTTTTTCCATCCCGAGCAGCACATCTTCTAGGTTCATCTGCGACAGGATTGCGCGCATCTTCACTTGCCATAACGTAAATCGTGTGCTGTGGTCAAGTGAAGGGAGGTCATATTTCAGGGACGCCATTAATGAAGAGAACCCTAATCGATGAACCTAGGGCTCTGATGCCAGTTTGTTATGACAAATGCATAAACGAAAATGAAAATGGCGAACACAAAATAAACAAACCACAAACAGAAATAGAAGAACACATAGATTTACGTGGAAGACCCTTTGCAGGGAAAAACCACGAGCGAGGGAGGAGAGAACTTCACTATCGAACGAAAAAGAAAATACAATGTTCAGATAGTACAACCAACTACGATTTGTCGCCTCTAGGGCAAAAACGAGAAAGGAAACTCTTAACGGGTAACCAACTGCGATCTGTTGACCCGAGGCCTCCGCTGCCCATCACAGATATTTATTTTTCCTTCACAATTTTATTTTCAAATTTGGTCGTACCACGAAATTGTCGGCGAGTCGAAATTCCAAACTAAAGTCGATTATCAATTTCGAGTCACATCTAACACATCTAACTATATCAGACGTAAAAACAAAAGAAACTAAATTCAAACAGTATTACATCTAACGTTCACTCAGTCCCACCCCCGCGACAAATCAGTCTCGGTACCTCGGCAAGCAGTTATGCACCTCATTAATCGGATTAAGCATACAAATAAATATATAACAAATGTTCTAAAATAAATTTTCATACAAAAATTAATTTAGGCAACTTATGTTTAATTTGCAAAATTTCAAAACGTAGAGGTTATCATAATTTAAAATTCAGATCAAATAGGAGCTATAAATTTACAAAGTATTTTCTCTTTCAGCAAAATAAACGAAATAAAAATTAATCCGTTGGCAAGATTGAAAGGCACCCATAGGTGCAAATATAGAATAAAGGCACCCGAATGTGCATATACAAAACAGAGGCACTTGAAAGTGCAAATACAAAACAGAAGCGCAGATAGGCGCAGGCACCGGAAGGCGCAATATCGAAAGGAAGCTAGCTTTTATAACAGAATATATGTCGACATAGTCAATATTAATATGGCAGAATACGAAGAGACATTATAATTTAAAACACTTATCCAATTACTAATTTACAAAACTGATGATCAAATTTCAAAATTTTTTTGCTAAATGAACTTTTCAATTACAGTTGAAACTCAGTTTACAGAAATATTTAATAGTATGTTTAACCCTTAGTTTTAAAATTTATAAAATAAAGATTTTCGCACAAATCAAAATATTTTTCCTAAATAATTTTGTGAAAAACTAACGAATGTCTGATCGCTTACCTCAAATATAGCTTCTAAGCTAACAAGCTATCCAGTCGAAAATGTAAAGAGAGTCAATCACCAGAACCTAAAATAGAGAATTATGATTTATAAGCTATTAGAAATAAAATTACGAAGGAAACATAACTATTTAAAAAGAAGATCTTACACAAACAATTAAATCCGAAAAAGCTCACATAGGCCGACAAGGTCGGTTACAAATACATGCAAAAAGATTGAGATGAAGCACGAAGGATATTTAGAATAATCAATCTAATAAAACGCAACTATCTCTCAAGAAGATGAAGGATTTAAAGGATTAAATTATAATAACTGGCATTAACCATTTTGGACCGGTGGTTTGGATCCACCAAGTTATTATTGCTAGCTGATCGGATCGTTACATATTGATATCAGAGCCGAATACCAGCCGGGAGTGTGAGAACTCAATTGGATGAGTGGAATGTATAATATGCATCTCTGTTGGGTTGTATAGGTAGTAAATGAAAGGTTTTATAAATTGGAAAATTCAATACAATCTTTTAAGGAGAAAATTATGAAAATAACTTGCATTTCAATGGTATATCTAAAGTTCATACTATAAAAACTAAGATTTTATCATTTAAACACTTTATTAAATATATATAATTTCCTAATATGTGGGTAGTCAATTTATAGAAGATGTATAATTTTACAGCGCTAAATCATGAGAAGTTCGTCAGTAAAATAATTAACTCACATTTGCAATTTTATATAATAAATTTAGTTACTTTGTATAGCTATAAATATGAAGAGAAATGTGATGTTTATGCTCTATAATAGTTTAATAATAAGTCGAGTTGGAAGGCTTGAAATTATACCTTAACATTTGTATTCTCACTGAAATGATTTTAAGAGTTAAAATTCACGCCGTCCTTGTTATACTACCACCTCATTACATTCACGGGCCTCTTGTGTTTCTTCGTTTTATGAATAAAGGTACAGTAAAATAGAGATGTCGCTCTATCGATTATTCCTTCTAACGGAATGCCCCAAATCTTGTTAATTTTTTATATAATAATTCTCTACACTTCGGTTATCAATCTTTCAAATAAGATTGTATTGTATTTTTTATCAGATAGTTAAATGTGATAATTGAACTGTTATTCGTGAATTGCTCTTGTCATATACCACGTATGATTACCATAAGCATGCATATATATAATTATAGCTAAAGAGTAATGTTATACTTACAAACAGTACCACAATTATTATAGATAACATTAAAGTAAGCGGTCATCTCGCATTTCTCTACATCTCAGTATTTGTGCGAAACTACACATCATTTAACTCCTAAGGCCGGTTATTGTCCAGGCGAAAACTAACTGCCAAACATGCACAAAAATTTCTTTTTATAGACCTAAAAATGTAAACCCATCTTTACCATTGGCAGTGATTTGTCAGTCAGCTTAGAAGTGAGAATATTGCCTCACAGGCCTTATCAGCTGTGTGCAGTAAACTTGTGAGCACGAGGCCTTGAAAATTCACTCCAATTATTCTTTGAACAACAAAATAATGAGTACTGTATCATAACCCCACTAGAGTGCCTCTCAGATTCTTCCATGCGAGTAAAAAAGCATTACATACAAGGATTAAAGTGCTCATCTGTACGGAACGTATCCATCATATCATATCGTGCCAGCAAGATATCGGCACGATACAATTCCCGTACCGATGGCACAACTCAAAATTCTCTCTCTATTCTTAAAATTAGTAGATAATTTTCTCAACAAAAATCAAAAATTTAATAAAAATACATAATAAATAATTGACATATTTTGTTGCTAAATAAAATAAATATTTCATGCCATTATGCGTCGGCATATTTTTTTGACGGGCACGCATCTGCACGACCCGGCACGCACCGTGCCGGCAAATTTCTGGCACGACCCCATGCTACGGCACTTTAATCCTTAATTACATAATGTGAAAGGAAAAACCAATTAATCAATAATAAATGATAGTAAAAGGGTAACCATCTCAAGCTAACCAAGTCATTCTGTGCCAAAAGCATTCATAGCTCTCAATGCTCAGCAGAAGCTTCCGTTCTGCATCACTATATTCCACCTAAAACTTGCTGATAAAGATTTGTTATAATCTTTCGTTTGCAGAAACGATGATTAAATACATGATATCCATGATAGCAACATATAAGAGATACAACATATTGCAAGATCAGATGGTGAGTAACATATTTCCAGTTTCTTAAAAAGTTGCAATGATAAAGAAGCTGAAACTAATTCTAGCTGGGAAGAGGATTTGTTGTTTTGCAGTACGAGTATCACCTACTATTGTTCAAATCCAGCTCCCCCGCTTCGCGCCAATCGTCCTGCATCGCCGTCTCTCCATTTTCATTCTCATTCTCGTCGTTCAGGAAATCCTCCGACGGTTCCTCATCATCTCTCTGTCCATTTCCCCACCCTTGAATCTCTTCCTCATTACCCCCCTGATATTGCCCCATATTATTATGGAGCGAGCCATCCTCCCCCGGGGCAGTGGCTGCACTCCCCCTCATTGGGCCGCGGGCCATCATCTCAACCCGATGAGCCTGCTCAGCCTGGGCCATGGCCATCCGCCCAGCCTTCTCTCTCGACTCGATCTCTGCCCTTAGCTCCAATAGTGATTGCTTCTCCTCCTGAAGTAGGGCTTGCTCTAGCATGAGCCTTTCTTCGGATCGGAATTCACCGAGGGCTCGCTTGCGAGTCATTATGTTGAAGGCAAGCACTTGCTTTTCGAATGTGGTGGTGAACTCAGCGATCTTGACAAGAATATTGTGGTCCCACTGCTGGAGGCGGGAGTTGACCTGGCCGGTCACATCGCTGTCAAGGATCCTGTCGTCCTCTTCCGCTTCATAATCCGACACCACGTGATATGGCAATAATCTTTTTTTTTTGTAATAGTAAAATGGAAAATATTAGATAAGTTTTATATAAGATTCTAGCCAACTGAATAATCATATAAGAACCATTAGTACTAAAACTACTAACAAAAGAAAACTAAAACAGCGACTAGGATTTGATCACATGTACATCACAGTTACTCTCATCTCATGTTTGTACCTTGAACACCCTTTAGGGGGCATTTGGATCGTGTAACCTAAGAAACCTAGGTATTGAAGAATTAAGAAAAAGTTCATCCGTAGTAATGAAATTATTAATCGTATAATTCCTACATTTGATTCGCTCTCTCAGCTATCTCCTCAAAGATTACTAGGGTTATAAATTTATTGTGTTTGGTTTAACAGTAAAACTCCAACAATAATTAACAGTAGAACTCCAACAATATAGACAGCAATATATATAGTTTTCCATAATTACCCTTATACTTAAAAATTTTATTTATTTTTATATTTACCATTTGAAATTAAAATATGAATTCCAAATCTTAATTTCATTTTGAAAATTGAATTCAAATCTAAATTTGAATTTGAAATTTAAAATTTTGAATTCAAAATCTGGGTCTGAATTTGAAATTTAAAATTCGGATTTAAATTTCAAATTTCAAATTTAAATTTGAAATCGAGCTCATAATCTGACTTTACATTTAAGTTTTGAATTTGATTTTGAAAACCGATTTAATTTAAATTTGAAATTGACTTCATAATCTGAATTACAATTTAAAATTTGAATTCAAAATCTGAACTTGAATTTGAAATCTAATTTCAAATCTAAATTTATTTCGAACTTGATTTCAAATCTGAATTTGAATTTGGAATTCAAATTGAAAATAGGATTTTACACTAGAAATTCAAAAATCAAAATATGAAATTGAATTTGAAATTCAAATTCAAAATCTAAATTTGAATTTGAAATTGAATTCAAAATTGATTTCAAAATCTGAATTTGAATTTGAAATTCAAATAACAAATCTGAATTTGAACTTAAATTTGAATCCAAAATCAAAATTTAAATTTGAATGTGAAATTGAGTTTAAAAATGTGAATGTGAATTTAAAAATTGAAATTATATCTATATTTATGATTCAAATTAAAGCCAAGGGTATTTTGGGGTTTCTAAAAATATCCACACTCGAAAATAGCAGATAACTGGCCCCCTTCATGTTAATAGGATTAGAAGGGGAAATCCCTTTACCTCTGGAATAAAAAATTATAGATCAGATTACTGAGCGGTATTAATCCACAATTGATTCCCAATAATTCATTACAGACAGCACAAACTAAATGCCCCCTTACAATCATACACCTCAATGAGAAAACACAATGGAACTTCCGCTAGGAAAACTAGCCCAAAGTAAAAAAAAAAACCCGGAAGGAAAGACATCTAATCTACTACATTTTTATATTTATATATGCCATACATACCCATTTAATTGCAATTAGAATGAAGAAAAGGAAAACAGTTGAGCACATATTGTTCTCAAGCATTTACTTATATCCCCACTATGCCCTAACCAATAGAATATTCAATCATATCAAAGACAAATATCCTATGTAACCATCTAAATCTTAAATATACTCTCCAATTCTACTTGTCAACACAATGCTTGCCCTAACAACAAATCACCAAAATTGTTGGCAAATAAATATAAAGAGTTTCCTATCTCATAACTGCCACGTATCAATTCAATATGTTTGTTCCATTGCTCGCATAGAGAAGCAATCTTTTATATACATAAAGCAACATCACAACAGAGCCAGCAAATAAATCTGTCAGCAACATGCCATTCTCTGATTTAAGAGGTTCCTTATCAATTACACATTAACCAATATACGTTATGACTTATAACTTGAAGCATAGGTTTGTTTTATAAGCCTTATTTCCAAATTACTTAGAAATCTTACAAGGCTAACTCTTCTATATTATACAAATATTTAGAACAAACTGAAACTATAGTGTCAAAGTTTGAAGAAAAGACTTCCAACTGGACCTCGGAGTAATCTTTCTATATAAATTTCCTATTATATGACTGAATAAACCGATTGACTAGGGTTCCTTAGGACGTCTGATCTCAAAAATCAAATAACTCCAATAAGACCATGACCCTATTATGACTGCTACGGTTGCTAATTATAGCTACTATTGCAGCCATATTAACTTGCAACTACCCTTTCTTCTTATTCTAACCTCATACAAATAAATAGAAATCCTCTCATGAAAAGAGTGTGAAACAGCAGAAATTTAGTTTTAGTAGAGCAGTTGAAATTTAATATTTGCACCCCAATAAAGATAAAGCCTAGTCGAAACTACATAATTAAGAACATCAGATCTAACATGCATGCTTGCACCTACAGCCATCTATGAGCATTCGTGCTTTGAACCCCACTGACTTCCTTTGCAGCCAATAATAATTGATGCAAAGTGCTAACAGGAACTAGGGTCATCACCAAAACCACTTGTCTGCATATAAGCAACACTTATACAACAGTATATTACATAAATATCTAACAAAGAATAATGTTACTAATAGATTGAGCACAGGAAGATCAATGGCTTCTTAAAGTCATAATCTATAACTCACAGCGTTTGCACTAAAAGCAATGCGGACTCATGATTGCGTCACTATATTAAGCTTCATAAACCATGTCAAGAATTTAGCTACAATCCACAGTAGCCACTGAGGCCACAATTTACTTAGTGATTTGTCTTCATTTTGATTCTGATATTTCCCACGATGGCAACCTATAAAGTTGATGGCATAAAAAAAATACAAAAAGGCTACTCACTATTCCAAGAAAAGGCTAGGGCAAAAGTGATCGTGCACAGTTCTGCAAGTGAAAAAGTAGAAAGGTTTCAGCGGCAGTTAGTTATCAAAAGAACCTGCATAGCCACTTCTAATGAAACTAATACAAAGTAGTAGACAATTGACTTATCTGACCATTTTACCGAAAGCGATTCACTTCACCAAATTTGATATTTTTCCATTTTGCCTCAATTTCTTATACACACCATTTAATGACTATCGAATTTGGAAGAAAACTGTGAAGCTAGAATATTTTCTGATTTACTTTAAAAGAAAAAAAACACGATAGATATTCTAGACAAAATACAAGAGGATAACAATCAAGGTTTAAACTGCCGCCCTGTGCCGTACAGCACGGGGCAGCACATACCGTGCCACCAAAAAGGTGACACAGTACGCGGGGGGGGGTCCCGAACCCCCCCTCCGTGCCGCGGCACACAGCCTGTGTCGCACAAGACAGAGTGACACGGCACAGCGTGCCACAGCACAGTACCATTTTTTTTTTTTTGCTTTTTGTTTTTCTTCTTTTTGTTTTGTTCTTTGGGGCATATAGAGCATTCTAGGTACACCACGCCCCCCTAAAGACATTGCAAATCGAAAATTTACTTATTAGATAAGTCAAAAAAATTATAAGTTAAATTTTTTTTGTTTATCAATACACGGACAAAAGATTTGTCCGAGCCCTCCATTCCACCACAAATATCTATTTTTATTTCACAAATTATTTTATCAAAATCGCACCACGAAATTTTTGGCGAATTAAGGAAACAAAATTGAACTCAATAAACAAATTTTGAGCCACATCAAACATAAAATTTTTATTTTTGCGCTAGAAGATTGAAAATACTAATAAAATTAAAAGCTAAATTAAATCAATTGATACTTAAATTTATTTAATTTATTTGTCATATAATTTATTGCTTAATTTTTTTGATAGATCTACTAAATTTTTGAAAAAATTAAAAAAAGTAATTTTTTTCTAATACTTTTTAAAATAATTTTTTCAAATAATTTTTAAAATTATTTTTTTGTACGTTATAAAAGAAAGACTATAATATGGTCAAAAGAAAAAAAGACAAAAAGATGTCTTTACACTTTAAAAATTCTAATCTGTAAAAATTTCTATTCTGCATCAGGTATAATTATACTTTACATAAAAAAAGCTTAAAAATATGTTAATTGATGAGTATAGTAAGCTATATATAGCAAATATTCATAATTATATGATTAAATCTTTCAAAATTACATTATAAGCGCTTATTGGAACCAAAAAAACTGAAATAAGTCCGTACCAAAGTGTACCAGTAGGAGGTCGTGCGTATCCATCGGGACGCAAGCGTACCATGTGTCGATACGGAAATGTGCTGGTGCCTTACCATGCCAGGCAGACAGTGGCACGCCCCCGTGCCACGGCACCTTGACCATCTCATCCCCGAAATTGTAAGCCTGGAGGGTCATGTGCACCAACAACCGTCTTGCTTGATTCTCAGCTCTGTGAAAGGTCCTAAATAATATTCTTAGGGCTTAGGGTTTAGGGTTTAAGGTTCCGAAATTTTACACGCTGCTCCCCACTAAGCCACGAACCTCTCATCCTGTTGTGTCTATCATTCTTATCTCATCTTTTCTTATCCAGTTTTATCCTCCTTCCTGCGCCATTCTGTAACTTCTAGTTTTAGGTTTTTTGCGAAAAAAAAAAAAAGAGCTCCTATCTGCTCCAAAAAAAAGTACTTGCCTACCACCTCAGGAAAATCAAGTTACTATCAACATTATTATGAGAAAGTCATATCTTGTTTAGAGGGTGACAGTTTAAATTTTAGTCTAATTGATGAAGAAGCACAGGAGATTTTGGAAATACAAAACTGGAACTTAATGCATTTAGGATTAATAACTATTGGAGTCAAAGGACTAGTACGAAAACAATTAGGAACTAAAACTATAAACCTGGATATAAGAATAGATATTTCTTACGAAAATCCTCTGCTAAAAAACCATAGTGAAAAGATATATTTGAGGTAGATGTAGATTGTTCTTCACTCATGCATTCTAAGCTTTGAAGATTATTAAATAGATTTTCGTCAGAGTAAGTTTTTTCGAACAGATTCTTTATATCCCTAATGATGTCATCTGGAGTGTCTTCAAATAATTTGTACGTATCTTTAATTATTATGGAAACATTGCAGTTCCACTAAATCATATGCCATAGAAGAATAATTTTAAATAGAATCCTACAGCAGAGGTGGCTCTTGAAAAATTAAACAAAGCATTGACTATGGCACCATTTTGGCTATTCCCAACTACTCTAAAAGTTTATCATTGAATGTGATGCATGTGGGGCTGGTGTTGGAGCAGTATTGATGCAAGAAAGGCCAATTGCTTTCTTTAGTCATGCATTGCAAGGTCAACATCTTATGCTGTCAACATATGGAAAGGAAAAATTGGCATTGGTATGGCTATCCAGAAATGGCGCCATTATCTATTGGGACAGCAGTTTACTATGTGAACTGATCGAAAGAGCCTTAGATATTTATGGCCCCAGCGGATATACACAAATGCTCAACAAAGGTGGCTTTATAAATTGATGGGATTTAATTTTGTTATGGAATATAAAAAAGAAAGATAATATCGTTGCTGATGCATTATCTAGAAGAGAGAGAGGAAGAAAATGGAGGAGAAAGCAAGGGCGAGCTGATGGCAATTTCTCATCCTATACCTAAGTAGGCTGAAGCGAGTAAAGAGGAAAACATTCTAATCTGATTTTGAAAATCTTAGTGCAGCTAGTACAAGATGCAGAAGCTATAGGTCCTTGGAGGCACTCAAATGGTATTCTGTTATTTAAAGAAAAGATCTATCTAACAGAGGATTTACCATTGGTTAATGACATTACTAAACAAGTTCATAAATCATAATTCTCATGGGGGATTTATAAAAACAATGAAAAGAATATGTGCTAATCTCTATTGGAAAGGAATGAGACAACGACTTAAAAAGTTTATTAGAGAATGTGACACATGTCAATGCCGCAAGGTGGAGAATCTTGGACCAGCTGGGCTCCTACCACCTTTGCCTATTCCAGATCAGGTATGGGATGATATCTCAATGGATTTGTAGATGCATTGCCAATTTCTAGAGGGAAATCAACTATAATGGTTGTTGTGGATCATTTTTTTAAATATACAAATTTTGTTCCAATTTCTCATCCATATATAGCAGTTGGGTGGCGCAAGTTTTCTTTGATAATATATTTAAGCTACATGGTATGGTTAGAAGTATCATATGTGAGATCCTGTATTTTTTAGCCCATTTTGGACAGTATTTCGTTTGAACAGCACAAAGTTTAATTTTAGTTCCACTTATCATCCCCAAACAGATTAACAAAGTGAAGTTGTGAATCTAACAATGAAAATGTATTTGCAGTGCTTGTGAGATCCTGTATTTACTAGTTCATTTTGGACAGAACTATTTCGTTTGAACAGCACAAAGTTTAATCTTAGTTCCAGTTATCATCTTAATCTTAGTTCCAGTTATCATCCCCAAACAGATTAACAAAGTGAAGTTGTAAATCAAACAATGGAAATATATTTGCAGTGCTTTACAAGTTCTCATCCGAAGGAGTGGACTAAATGGTTAAAATGGGCTGAATTTTGTTATAATACTAGTTGGCAATCGGCAATTTAAAAAACTCCTTTTGAAGCAGTGTGGAAGTGCCCCATCTACTGACTCTCCTACGTTCCCAGAAGTGCGAAAGTGGCAACTGTGGAGCAGGTACTAGTGGATCGAGATCAGATTAGTAAAGATTTGCAAAAGAATCTTAAAGATGCACAAGCAAGAATGAAGAAAGTATATGTTTCATACCATAGAGAAAGAGAGTTTGTTGAAGGTGATTGGCTTTATCTTAAGCTCCAACCCTATAGACAAATGTCTCTATCTATGAGGAAGAATCTCAAACTCTTGCCACAGTACTTCGGACCTTTTAAGGTGCTTAAAGAATTGGTGTTGTATCATACAAACAGGAATTACCTGATAGTTCTCGCATTTCATTCAATTTTTCATGTGTCTTTACTGAAAGAAAAAATTGGAGCTACAATCCAATCACAACTTCCCCTCGCTGGAGATGAAGATGAAAATTTGATTCCAAGACCTAAAGCAGTGTTGGACAGTTGGATACAGAGGAAAAGAAGGTAGATTTTTGATCCACTTGCAAGGACGCTTACCAGTTGAATCCACATTTGAAGATTTGGAATTCATGACGAAACAATTTCTAGAATATGCCCTTGAGGACAAGGACTAAATCAACGGGAAGAAATGATGTGTGAAGCTAGCATAGTACATACCTATTTAATGTGTTGTTGCATGCATTTCTTTCAGGGAGTTAGTAGTGGGTTTCGGCAGTTTCTATTTGTTAGGTAGTTAATATTTTGTATTCTACTGTGTTGTTTGCCTTGAAAGTCGGATCACGTTCAATCAAGCACTCCTTCGAATCCGTGCAATCAAAGAGATCGGGATAATCCGAGGTGTTGTATCGCCAGAGCAGCACAGAGGGCCTAAAGCTACTCTTACACAAGCTATTTTCCAAACTCTATTTTCCTTAAATTTAGTTGTGTTTTAATTTAATATTTTTTGATCTATGATTTAGTCAAAATTAAGTGAAATTAAATCAAATCCCAGAATTTTCACCCAACAATCTAGAGTAGCTTTATCTGGAATCTGATAAAATTTATTTGATAATTTCTCCTAATCTTATGAATAAATAGTTAGTTTTTCATCAATTTTACTTTTCGGGATCACTACGTTATTGCAGTAACTCTTGATCGGAACATTAGGCAGATAGAATATTGTTTTCTAGATTACTTAATTTAACCATATCAACTGATATTAGTACGTATTATTTCTAGATCTTGTCCTATTCACAATCTGTTGTTATCTATAACTGAGAAAGAAAAAAATAATATATATATACACATTGAGGGGAGAGAGTAGGGCTACTAATGTCTAATATGTATAGGGGTCTTTGTTCTCATAAGTCATTTTCGATGATGGATATAATGAATAGAATTTTCTATTGCTCATAATGGTATAGTAACCAGACTATATAAAAGTACACCTTACAAGAAAGAGAAAGACCCTTTCGTTGAAGCAATCGATAAACAGATCTCTACTACAAAATACTCATGTAAAAAATGAATATCCTAATTTTCATTAATTTACTTTCAGTATTTTCAAGGTAATTGTAGGTACCTAGCTATCGAAATATCAAGCTAGGGAAGAGCAAGCTAGCAAGCAAGGGCCCACGTAAAAGGAAGGCTCATGCCAATTCCTCAGAAGATTCTTCCACAACGGACTCCAAGAATCAGGAGCTACTTTAGACCAAGCAAATGCCAATCTCGTTGTAACTGCTAGAGTCATCAAGGGGTTTCAAAATCAAGAGCTACATTAGGCCCAAGGTTTAAAGTGTCGTGGCACGGGGGCGTGCCGCTGTCTGCCTAGCACGGTACGGCACCAGCACGCTTCCGTGCCGACACATGGTACGCTTGCGTGCCGATAGATACGCATGACCTCCTACCGGTACACTTTGACACAAACTTATTTCAGTTTTTTTTGTTTCAATAAACTCTTATAATATTATTTTGAAAGATTTAATCAAATAATTATGAATATTTGCTATGTATAGCTTACTATACTCATCAATTAATATACTTGAAAGCTTTTTTGTATGTAAAGTACAACTATATTTGATGCAGAATAAAAATTTTTACAGGTTAGAATTTTTAAAATGCAAAGATATCTTTTTTGTCTTTTTTCTTTTGACCATATTATAGTCTTTCTTTTATAAAATAAAAAAAATAATTTTTTAATTAATTTTTCCAAAAAATTAGTAGATCTATCAAAAAAATTAAGCGATATATTATATGACAAATAAATTAAATAAATTTAGTATCAATTAATTTAATTTAACTTTTAATTTTATCAGTATTTTCAATCTTCTAATGCAAAAATAAAATTTTATGTTTGATGTGCCTTAAAATTTGTTTATTGAGTACGATTTTGTTTCCTTAATTTGGCAAAAGTTTCGCGGTGCGACAAATTTTGATAAAATAATTTGTGAATAAAAAATAGATGTCTATGGTGAAAGCAGAGGGATTGAATATGTAAATTAAAAATTTGCCCTATATTGGTAAACAAAAAAATTAAATTATAATTTTTTTTGACTTGCCTAATAAATAGATCTTCGATTTGCAATATTTTTTGGAGGTTGTAGGGTACCCAGAATGCTTCGGGTACCCCAAAAAATAAAACAAAAAGAGAAAAAAACAAAAAGCAAAAAAAAAGCTTCTTTTTTTTTTTTGCATAGTGCTAGCATGCCACTGTGCAGCAGCACGTATCGCTGTGCCGCTCTGTCTCGTGCGGCACGGCCCCGCGTGCCGCGGCACGGAGGGGGGTCCGATACCCCCCTATATCGTGCCCCTTTCTTGGTGGCACGGTACGTGCCGCACTGGCACGGTGCGGCATGGCCGACACTTAAATCCTTGTTTAGACCAAGCCAAAGCCAATGCCAATCTCGCTGAAACCCCAGTAGTCCTAGAGTCGTCAAGGGTGTTGGTATTAAGCCCAAGACAGAAGTCATCAGCAGTGGAAACCCAACCTAAAAAATTCGATGGGTAGAAACAAACTGAATGTATAATTAATGTGAGGGCCCTTTTATTTCTCTACCACTATGGCAGTGGTGCCCATGTTATTAAAGATAAGGATGATGAGGAAGAGTTAAACTCTAAATGGTTCCAAGATTCAAGAAATAGGGTGTTACCGTTACCTTGCCTACATCATTATTAGGACCTACTAAGTATGTGGAGTTGTGAGGTCATGACTATGTAATTTGGGATGATTCCTAAAACACACATGAACAAAACCGGTTGTACTATGTGTGATTCCTAGAAATTCGATTCACCGGCCTGATTCAAGGCCTGGTCTATCAAGTGCCCATGGATGCATATGATCAACACTAAGCTAAGATTCAAACCGAAAGGTACCTATAGTAGAATGCACAGTATAAAGTTCTCAATTTAGTTTGATGTCTTTTATTAGCGTTTTCCATTGTTTATATATTATTGTTATTTAAGAAGTTTTTCAAATTCAATTTAAATTACGTGAGGGAATATTGTAAATTGGGTAGTACATTTAAAAGATTTAATTTAAAAATGATAGTTAATCAAAAGATTTAATTTAAACTTAACTTAAATATAATGTTATTTAATATAAGAAAAGTGACCCATATTTCCCCTTTTCTTTCTCCTATCCACAAGAGGGGTAAAGATACCCCATTTCTCATGCAAAGTGGGATCATGCATTCTAAAAACGGAACGTCCCACAAAAGTCTTTTGGACCATCAACTATTATAAAAAGGAAATAAAAGATAGACACAAAAACGAACCCCAACAAATAGAAAGTAAAAAAAATCTTATTCCCACTTTTCTTCTTCTATTCTATTAATCCTGTGAGTTGAGATCTTGAAAGTCAAATAACGTTCAATCAAGCGCTCGTTTGAATGTTCAAGGTCTTGTATCGCTAGAGAAGTTTTGCTGAAGACTCGCACATGGAGAGGCTAAAAGTTACTTAGGACATTGCATCACACAACTCACCAAGCTATTTTCCAAAACTCTACTCTCCTTTAATTTAGTTTTGTTTTAATTTAATATTTTTTGTTCTAAGATTTAGCCAAAATTAAGTGAAATTAAATCAAATTTGAGATTTTTCACCCAACAGTTTGTGCTTAAATTCTTCACCATCAAGGAAGATGTCTTTCTACAGCCATTAAACACACTGTATCTTGGAGGGTTCGGGTCACCTCGAAGCAGCCCATTTCTACCATTTTCTAAAGTTGTTCACTTTCTAGTACATTCAGAAAAGGGAGACAAGGTTCTAGTTTGATAGCACAATGCGACGAGACAACCGGCAAAACGCACAAAAATATCACAATTTCCGAATTTTACCCTTCCCTTACTCAATTCCAGGAAAAGATTCCACTAATTCCGAACTACTCTGGTCAGAAATTGGCGATTCTCCACAATCCCCACCCCATCCCAGACCCAAAACTACCTTACTCCAATGACCCAATCCGACATCAAAAACCCTAACCAAGCACCAACAAAGAACGAACAGAAACCCTAAACCTAGGTTCTAATCCCAAACAACTCAGATCCAAGGGATCAAGGAGCGGTACCTGTGCACGGCGTCCTCGATCGAGGCGAAGGGGGTCTTGATGTCGGGGTTGCACACCTTCATGGCGTCCTGCTGCGCCATCTCCACCTCCACCGGGTTCCGCCGCACCTGCGTCTGCGATTGGGACTGCGTTTGCGTTTGCGTTTGCGTTTGCGACTGCGTTTGCGTTTGCGTTTGCGTCTGCGTCTGGGACTGCGTTTGGGGTTGGGGTTGGGGTTGGGGTTGGGGTTGGAAGTGGAGGGATCGGAACCCCGGGGAGCGGAGGTGGGCGTCGATGTTGGAGGGAAAGCGGGAGATGGCCTGCTGTTGTTGTTGGTGGTGGTGGTGGTGCAGGAGCTGCTGTGGTTTCGGAAGCTGTGTTTGGGGAAGCTGCTGCTGCGGTTGCGGGAATTGGTGGTGCGTTTGGTGGTTCTGCTGCTGCTGCTGCTGCTGCTGGAAGAGGAAAATCTGTTGGTGGTGCTGCTGGAGAAGCAGCTGCTGCTGCGCCGCCAACGCGGCGGCGTTGTTCGCTCCGTCGTCCATTTTCGCTGGAGAACTTTCTTTCTCTTTTGTTTTTGTTTTTGTTTTTTTCTTTTTCACTTTTGGGGGGTGGGGTGGGTTGCGCAGTGCGGCGAGTTTCAGGGCGCACGCAGGCGAAAATTAGGGGAGAAAGGTCCCTGCGTCGATTTGGTAACGCACCCGCACGGACAAAATTTTGGGCTTTTTTCACTTTCAATGGCTCCGTTTGGTTCAGAAATAAATAGTACCTAGTTATACCGAAAATAGATAGAATATAAATTTTTAATAAGAACAAAAGTATTTTATTATTTGGATGAAAATATAAGTATAATATAAAACTAGAAAAATTATATTTGGATGGTTATTGAAAATAAGAAGAATAGTTGTTAGTTATAAATAGAAAATAATGATATTATCTCTATAATTAAATTTAAATTTTTAAATTTTAAACTTATAATTTTAAATTAAAAATTAAAAATTTTAACTTTTAAATTTTAAATTTTGAAATTATAATTTCAAATATCAAATTTTAAATTTAAGACCAAATTTAAATTTTAAAGATATAAAATAGCAAATTTAAAATTTAAAAACTAAACATATCAAATTTATAATTTAAAATTTAAAAATATCAAATTTAAAATTTAAACTTTAAAATTTATAATTTTAAATTATAAATTTAAATTTTAAAATTATAAATTTTAAGAATTTAAATTTAAATTTAAAATAAAAATCTCTCTCTCTCTCTACCCAAGTGGGTGGGAACTAGCTTGGCCGAGTGGGAACTATTGTTTCTACCTTACTCCGGTAAGGTGAGAACAATAGTTCCCACCATACCCCAATTTTTGTTTGGGTATAAAGAGGGGGGTAACCACCTCATCCTCCCTTGATACCCGATCCAAACGGGGTCTAAATGTTTTTGTTTTTACATTTCCATCGTTTGTCCTCTACATTTTTGTCATGCCCCGCCCGCGACCGCCAATTTGGTCGCTTCGGGTACGTCGATTAGACGCCGAACGGACAGAATCTTTCCTGTCCGCACAAGGCTAACAACAACAAGATCATGTATCTAAACAGTTACCCAGGAAACATTAACCTCATATATGATCTAAGCAAGTACTAATATAAGCAATCAACAAAAGAGAGAAAAATCTAGCTATTATAATTCCATTCAACATATACATCTAGTTTACATTTTTCATCTCTAAAATGTATACATGTTCACCTCAAAATACAAAATAGCTCTTCAATATATATATCATCTATCACTCATGTACACGAGGGTACTCTAATGCAAAAGGAAAGCTGTTAGCTAACTAGGGCGCTATGCCCTTATCGCGGTCCTCGCCCGGTCCGCTCGAACTCGGCCCTACAACAAAGTGGGGTGAGAACCATATAAATATAGTTTTCAGTGGGTTCGGACGCCGAGTCCGTCGATCTTCCCACTAGATCTAAGCAGGCATAAGTAGATAGATAGATATATGAAAATGAGCTGCTACATTGTAACACACTGGACCTTTGCAAATTGCGAGGTTCGAGTGTTTGAGCTGTGTTCTGAGTTTTTCCGGATTTTCTGGTGGGTCGTTGATAGTGTTCCGACCTATAGCCCATATCTCGAGGATTGTAATATTTTATGTAGCACTAAGACCACCAAAGAGTTGGATTTAGGCTACCCTCGGATTGCATTCTGCTTATGGTGAAACCGGTGACAGGTCGCTGGTTGTACTGGTACATTATTTGTACCGCTACACCTTGATGGTTGTACCGGTACACTTCTGTTTTTCTGCCAACCCGAGCCTCGGGTTTGCATTTTCGCGGGATTTGTACCGGTACACTTTCCCGTGTACCGATACACTTTGGCAGATTTTGAGCAGTTTGAACTGTAGGGGTGTTTTTGTAATTGTGGCTTTCTATAACAGCCCCCACGCCCCTAGAGCTCTTGTGAGACCCCAGATAGTCCTATATATGAGATATAATAGGGCTAAACTCTTAACCCGGTTTAAAGAAGGGGAGATTGTGAGACCCCATATAGTCCTATATATGAGATATAATAGGGCTAAACTCTTAACCCGGCTTAAGCATTTTGGGTGGTGGCAAGGCCTAAGAGGTTAAGAGAGTTAAGCGTGCTAGGACGGGAGTAGTCCTAGGATGGGTGACCCCCTGGGAAGTTGGGGCGTCACAGCTCTCCCCTGTGCCTTCCATTTGGATTTGATCCCCTTTTAACTTGGATTTTGGTGTATTAAACCTCTATTTTTGCTTCTTTTGCTTGTTAGAGGCTTTCCCACCATTGGAGCTTAGATTTGAAGCTTGGTAGAGGGAAGATCTTTAAAGTTTGAGGACTTAGAACCTTGTTGAAGCCTCTAAAAGGTTAGTAGCAAGATCTTTTCCTCTAAATTTGGTTTTTGAAGGTTTCTTTGAGATGAAACCCAAACCCTAGAATGGAAACCTAGGGTTGATTTTGGGCATTTTTGGATCTAGGGATTTTGGAACTCGATCTTTTGGTTTAGAACCTTCCTCTAGGTTAGATTGGAAAGGTTCTAGCCCTTTTTTGGAGCTTAAGAAGAGATTTCTTCTTTGAATGTGAGTTTTGGCCCTTTTCTTGAGACGGTTAAAGATCAAGCTTGGGATTGTTCGTAACATTCGTTTCTCTCTTCTTTCCTTACCTTTAGGGTACCAGAGGACTTGGGGACAACTTCGTTTGAGCTTACGAAGGGTTCCAAGACGCTTCGGTGGGTTTGACCTAGCCACACAATGAGAAAATCTCATTAGTGATGATTTGAGTATCGTAAAATAAGAAAGCATGCATAATCATATTAGATGTAATATTTATGAATTTTAGAATGCTTAAAATGCCTATATTACATACATTGTATTTTCGGACCTCTATGAAGTAGAGAACTTGCATGTGAGGCTTATGTGTGCAGTAGCATTCTTATGAGAGATTTGGGTTCCTGTTTATATAGTAAAATTGATATATGTAAAGTGCCATTGGACTTAAACCCTAGTTGGACATGGAACTATTATAATGCCATAAAGGGGCATTGGACTAGATTGGCATGCGAACTAGAGAGCTATCGTCATTAAGCGGCATTGAGCTTGGGTTATGGGGTACCTAGCAGATAGGGCCATTGAGAGAATTGGAACATGGTTGAACATCGAAATGTCTAAGTATCATAAAGGGGCACTAGACTTAGTGAATGTTGGAACTTCACATTGTGACATTGAACTAGATCTTTGGGATGCTAGTGGCTTTGACCATGTTAGAGACATGATGATTGGACACTTGAGACATTGACTACGCTTGTTTGCCATTTGTGCTCATTCGCACATGTTTGTGAGGGTCGCTCCCTACAAGCCGGCACTCCGGAGTTGGCCTACGCGACTTATGCTCGCTCGTGCGGCATCGAGAAACCTACGGTGTCGAGAGGGATAGACTCATTCCTAGAGTGGGAATGCTAGAGGTACCACCTACACTTAGGTGGCACAAGCTGGACTACATTCATGTAGGTCCCAGAACATGATTAAACAATGACATTGAACCGGAAAATGACAATCACTATTAGATAGGCTTAGTAGTTTGATTACTTTGACACGCTTATAGCATAGTGTTGGGACATGTAGTATACATGATAGTCTTATTTGTTGCATCATTGTATACTTGGCTGCCATGATAGAGCATATTCATCATATATCGATATATTGGATCATGATACCTATTCGCTTGTTATGTTGGGACATGTTAGTCATGCCTGGACATACTTCATTTTGATTAAGCAAATGTACAATACATTGACATCATGTTTAATTCCAACATAGTAGCTTAGCATTTTAATTATGCTTTCATAAATGCAATTTAGTTATTATTATCGTTGCTTTTTGGACTTACCCTTTTCTTTTGGGGCCTAGTGGTGCATTGAGCTGAGGTCAGTAATTGCCCACTGTGAACTATAAATTATAGTTCTCACACCCTCTGTTTTATGTCTTATTTCAGTGCCTTCCACGCCGGGAGAGGCTAGGGACCGCGGAAAGGGTATCACCTCGAGCTAGCTTGCTATCGAGGGACACGTTGATAGGTGGTCTACCTCTCGTTGTTTTCTTTTTGGAGAGGTTGAGAGTTGTATTCATGTATAGGGACCACCCTTTTTTCTGTACCCTTTTGGAGATGGTTATTATCTAACTCTATGTTTTTCCTTTATGGTTTAGTTACGCTTTATTTATTTTTGTTATAGATGATAGATGTGTACTTGCTCTGATATCTCTAGTTGTAGATCATCTTTGGTTTTTATTTTCCGCTGTTGTTGTAGACGCCTTATATGTGTTGACATATGGAGGGTCTGGGCGCGCTACTGGGAGGGCCTTCGCCGGTCCTGGGGCGTGACAGATTAGTTTGGTATCAGAGCCTAGGGTTGAGTCTTAGTGGACCTAGCAAACCTTAGGCCGGTTGGACTATAGGATATAGACTCGTGAGAGACGAGGTCTATTTGACTTGTAAGCGAAAGTATTTCAATTGGGTTTTACAATAACTCTAAAAAGTTGGAGTTGGATCGCAGTGTATGGCTTCTAACTTCGCGGAGGGTTACGTTGGCGGCCAACAACGTAACATCGGGAGTTAGTTGTGGATAATACTTCATTACTTTCGCATTATTTGGGTATTGTTATTTGAGCGAGGATTCGACAGCGTGGGTTTACTAACTTACGCTTTTATGATGTTGTAGTGATGATGCCGATCACACGCTCTTAATCTGCGGGAGCGGATAATGCGGCACATCTCGAGGAGGTCGAGACCTCCTCTACCTTCAGATCCGGCGAGGTCCGTGAGTTGAGGGGCCAGCTTGCAGCCCTCACTGATTTGGTGACGCGACAGGCTGACACGGCGTTTCGGCAGGAGGCGCGGATAAAGCGCCTGAAGGACCTTCTGCTGCAGCAGGCGGCTGGCAGCCAGGGAGACTCAGGTCCCTACACCACCCACACCAGTGGAGGTGGTGGCACCTAGGGTGTCGTCCCCTGCACTCGACGCTTCTAGGACGGCACCAGTGGCGGCACCTCGGGAGGAGGACATTGTGGCACCACCAGCGCGAGCACCTATAGCGGGGGCGGTTTTTCCCATGATAGTTGAGGGAGCTAAGCGGGATCGGCTTATGGAGCGTCTCAGTGAGTTCAGGAGATGCAGTCCACGGACCTTCGACGGGGAGAACGTGGACCATTGGATTGTAGAGAAATGGTTGATGCATATGGAGAAGTTGTTTTGGGACACCTTTGTCGAGGAGGAGGATCGAGTGTGGCTCGCCACACATCACTTGGACGGCGAGGCCTATAGATGGTGGTTGGACATCTAAGACAACCCCACTACGGATCTGACGGCGATTTCATGGAGGAGGTTCAAGGAACTCCTACTAGAGCATTACTTCCCTTACAGTGTCAAGAGGAAGATGGAGCAGGATTTGCACAATCTGCGCCAGGGGGACAGGACGGTGGCCGAATATGAGAGAGAGTTCTCTCGGCTTCTTCATTGTGTACTTTTTGTTGTCCGAGATGACGAGGACAAGGCCCGCATCTTCCAGCGGGGACTGCGGCCTTCGATCTTTCGGTTTGTTCAGTCTTCCAACCTCTAAACCTACCGGGAGGTTGTGAACCGCGCGCTCATAGTGGAGAGCGGCGCGGTAGATCTGCAGGAGCGGCGAGAAACCTTGGACAAAGGCAAGGGCAAGAGGCCCGCAGCTGAGGGTGCGAGCCAGGTGCACTCAGGGAGGCCGCCGAGACATCCGAGACACCGGAGCCAGTCGCGAGGACGTGGCCAGTCTACTCAGCGATGAGGACCTGATCGACGCCAGGCTCCATGCTGCGTGATCTGCAGTGGTCCCCATTTTCCACTGCAGTGTTCACACAGTCGGGGAAGGTGCTACTTGTGTGGCCAAGAGGGCCACTTCCAGTCGGACTACCCGAGAGGTTCAGCACCGGCGCCATCTTCTGCATCTGCACCAGCCTTACCGGGTCCCAGCCAGGGGACACTTTCTGCGCATCACCAGGCTGGGCGACCGCCAGTTCAGCGGCAGGCGGAGGGGTCACGACAGGCCCCGAGTTGGCGCATGTACGCGGCCCAGACTGAGGAGGCGGCAGCAGCCGAGAATATGGTCGCAGGTATCATTTTATTTTATGGTATTCGAGTACGAGCATTATTTGATACCGGTGCATCGCATTCATTCATAGACCGGCTGTTTGCCGAGTTGCTTGGCATCCCACTGACATTTTTGTTGCATCCGGGACAAGTTGTAGTATCTGATCACTCGTTGGATATTCGAGAGTTTTGCCCCAGTTGCCTTGTTCGGGTTGGAGATTGGGTCATGCCCGTGGACTTGCTAGCTTTGCATAAACTCGGAGAGTTTGATGTTATTTTCGGCATGGATTAGTTGACCAAATACTACGCCATTATCGATTGCAAGAATTGAACAGTGACATTTAAAGAGCCGGGGCAGGCGGAGGTTGTGTACCGAGGATGTCAGAGTTCACTGTTTGTGATGACGATTAGCTCCTCTCGAGCTAGACAGTTGATCAATAGAGGCTGCGTAGCCTATTTGGCTACTGTTGTGTTGCGAGCGATGCAGACGCCCCTAGGATTGAGGATATCCCTGTAGTACGGGAGTTTGGAGATGTATTTCCAGCAGAGCTTCCAGGCATGCCACCTGATAGAGAGATTGAATTTGTGTAGATCTCGTTCCCGGGACTACCCCAATCTCAAAGGCACCCTATAGGATGGCACCAACGGAACTGAAGGAACTGAAGGTACAGTTGCAAGATCTTCTGGACAAGGGTTTTGTGCGAACGAGTGTGTCACCTTATGGAGCACCGGTCCTATTTGTCAAGAAGAAGGATGGATCGCTTCGCTTGTGCGTGGATTATCGTGAACTCAATAAAGTCACGATCAAGAATAAGTATCCATTACCGAGGATTGATGATTTATTTGATCAGCTCCAGGGATCTAGTGTGTATTCCAAGATCGACTTGCAGTCGGGATACCATCAGTTGAAGATCAAGCCTGAGGATGTGTCGAAAACGGCTTTTAGAACACGGTATGGACATTATGAGTTTACAGTTATGCCGTTTGGGCTTACTAATGCCCCGGCAGCTTTTATGGACTAATGAACCGTGTTTTCAAGCCTTATCTAGACAGGTTCGTCGTAGTATTCATCGACGACATTTTGGTCTATTCCCGAAGTGATACGGATCACGAGGAACACTTAAGACTTCTACTTCAAGTGCTTCGGGAAAAGAAGCTCTACGCCAAAATTGAAGAAGTGTGAGTTTTGGCTTAGAGAGGTGGCGTTTTTGGGCCATTTGATTTCAGGATCAGGTATAGCTGTAGATTCGAGAAAAATTGAAGCCATCAAGGATTGGCCGAGGCCTACGAGTGTCACCGAGATTCGGAGTTTTCTTGGCTTGGCGGGCTACTACCGACGGTTTGTTGAGGGATTTTCGAGGCTATCCACTCCCCTCACGAGGCTCACGCATAAAGGCACCAGGTTTGTTTGGAATGATGCGTACGAAAGGAGCTTCCAAGAGTTGAAGCAGAGATTGACGACCGCCCCGATCCTGACCTTGCCAACTGCTGGAGCAGGGTATGTGATTTATAGTGATGCTTCCTTTTAATGGATTGGGCTGTGTCTTAATGCAGGACGGGAAAGTGATCGCGTATGCTTCTCGCCAACTGAAGGATTATGAAAGAAACTACCCTACTCATGATTTGGAGTTGGCGGCCGTGGTCTTTGCATTAAAGCTATGGCACCATTACTTGTACGGCAAGCGATGCGAAGTATATACGGATCACAAGAGTTTAAAGTATCTATTCACTCAGAAGGAGTTGAACTTGAGGCAGCGCAGATAGTTGGAGCTACTCAAGGATTATGATTTGACGATACTTTACCATCCTGGCAAGGCTAACATGGTGGCGGATGCGCTAAGTAGGAAATCGATGGAAAACTTAGCGATGCTTGTGGTTACTCAACCGCCGTTGATCAAGCAGATGAAGCGGTTGGAGTTGGAGGTGGTGGCTCCTGATACACCTTTGAGACTGATGACTTTGGTGGTGCAACCTACACAACCTACACTTGTGGAAAGGATTAAAGAAAAGCAAGACCCCGATGTGGAGTTGCAAAGGATTCGAGCTAAGATGATTGATGGTTGCACCGGTAACTTTTCTGTGGACGGTGTTGGATTGATCCATTTCCGTGGACGGATCTGTGTACCGGCGAAATCGGCACTTAGAGAAGAATTCTTCAAGAGGCACACCGAGCACCGTATGTTATACATCCTGGAGGCACCAAGATGTACAAGAACTTAAAGTTGCTTTATTGGTGGCCCGGGATGAAGAAAGACGTTGGTGAGTTTGTTGCTAGATGTCTAACTTGCCAACAGGTGAAAGCTGAGCACCGAGTTCCCGTGGAAAAATTGTAGAGCTTACCGATTCCGGTGTGGAAATGGGAGAAGATCACCATAGACTTTGTTATAGGTTTGCCCCGCTCGCAGGCCGGGCATGATGCTATTTGGGTGATCGTGGATAGGCTGACGAAATCGGCACATTTCGTACCTATCTACACTATTTTGACTGTTGAGAGACTCGCACAGGTTTACTTAGATGAGATTGTGCGATTGCACGGGGTACCTACTTCCATAGTATCAGATCGAGTCCCCCGATTTGTATTTCACTTTTGGAGGAGTTTACAGGATGCTTTGGGTACGCGCTTAGACTTAAGTACAGTTTTCCAACCCCAGAGTGACGGGCAATCAGAGCGCACTATACAGACTCTTGAGGATATGCTTTGAGCCTGTGTGATAGACTTCCAGTGAGGATGGTCGCAACATCTAGCGATGGCGGAGTTTGCTTATAACAACAGTTATCAAGCAAGCATCAAGATGACACCTTTCGAGGCACTCTATGGACGGAAGTGTAGATCGCCACTTTATTGGAGTGAAGTTGGCGAGAGATTGGCTTTAGGCCCAGATGTGCTCCACGAAGCAGAGGACAAGGTTCGCATTGCTCGGGAGCGTTTGTTGACAGCCCAGAGTAGGCAAAAGAGTTATGCTGACAAGCGTCGACGGGAGTTGAAGTTTTAGATTGGTGATCATGTCTTCTTGAAAATCTCACCGACCAAGGGGATTAGAAGATTTGGGATCCGGGGTAAGTTGAGTCCCCGATATATTGGACCATATGAGGTTTTGGAGCGTGTAGGCCTAGTAGCGTATCGACTTGCCCTACCACCGAACCTATCGGGTGTACACAATGTTTTCCACGTATCAGTCCTCCAGAAGTACATCCATGATCCGGCTCACGTATTAGATGCTACACCATTGGAGCTGAGGGATGATTTGAGTTTCTAGGAGCAACCTGTGAGGATCTTAGCTCGTGAAGTAAAGAGGCTGCGGAACCGCGAGATCCCTACGTGAAAGTTCTTTGGAGCAACCATGATGAGCGCGAGGCCACTTGGGAGTTGGAGAGCGCACTCCGGGAATGCTATCCCCATCATTTTCAGATGGAGGCTTGAGGTACTTTACCTTTCGAGTTTTGCGGACGAAACTCCTTTTTAGGAGGGGTGAATGTAACACACTGGACCTTTGCAAATTGCGAGGTTCGAGTGTTTAAGCTGTGTTCTGAGTTTTTCCGGATTTTCTGGTAGGTCGTTGATAGTGTTTCGACCTATGGCTCATATCTCGAGGATTGTAGTATTTTATGTAGCGCTAAGACAACCAAAGAGTTGGACTTAGGCTACCCTCGGATTGCATTCTTCTTATGGTGAAACCGGTAACAGGTCGCTGGTTGTACCGGTACATGATTTGTATCGGTACACCTTGATGGTTGTACCGGTACACTTCTGTTTTTCTACCAACCCGAGCCTCTGGTTTGCATTTTCGCGGGATTTGTACCGGTACACTTTCCCGTGTACCGGTACACTTTGGCAGATTTTGAACAGTTTGAACTATAGGGATATTTTTGCAATTATGGCTTTCTATAACAGCCCCCACGCCCCTAGGGCTCTCCCCTGTGCTGAGATCAGTGGAGACAAGGTAAGAGAAGCTCCTCCTTGCCTTCCATTTGGATTTGATCCCCTTTTAACTTGGATTTTGGTGGATTAAACCTCTCTTTTTACTTCTTTTGCTTGTTGGAGGCTTTCCCACCATTGGAGCTTAGATTTGAAGCTTGGTAGAGGGAAGATCTTTAAAGTTTGAGGACTTAGAACCATGTTGAAGTCTCTAAAAGGTTAGTAGTAAGATCTTTCCTCTAGATTTGGTTTTTTAAGGTTTCTTTGAGATGAAACCCTAGAATGGAAACCTAGGGTTGATTTTGGGCATTTTTGGATCTAGGGCTTTTGGAGCTCAATTTTTTGGATTAGAACCTTTCTTTAGGTTAGATTGGAAGGGTTCTAGCCCTCTTTTGGAGCTTAAGAAGAGATTTCTTCATTGAAGGTGAGTTTTGGCCCTGTTTTTGAGACGGTTAAAGATCAAGCTTGGGATTGTTCGTAACGTTCGTTTCTCTCTTCTTTCCTTACCTTTAGGGTACTAGAGGACTTGGGGACAACTTCGTTTGAACTTACGAAGGGTTCCGAGACGCTTCGGTGGGTTTGACCTAGCCACACAATGAGAAAATCTCATTAGTGATGATTTGAGTATCGTAAAATAAGAAAGCATACATAATTATATTAGATGTAATATTTATAAATTTTAGAATGTTTAAAATGCCTATATTACATACATTGTATTTTCGGACCTCTATGAAGTAGAAAACTTGCATGTGAGGCTTATGTGTGCAGTAGCATTCTTATGAGAGATTTGGATTCCTGTTTATATAGTAGAATTGATATATGTAAAGTGCCATTGGACTTAAACCCTAGTTGGACATGGAACTATTATAATGCCATAAAGAGGCATTAGACTAGTAGCATACGAACTAGAGAGTTATCGTCATTAAGCGGCATTGAGCTTGGGTTATGGGGTACCTAGCGGATAGGGCCATTGAGAGAATTGGAACATGCTTGAACATCAAAAATGTCTAAGTGTCATAAAGGGGCACTAGACTTAATGAATGTTGGAACTTCACATTGTGACATTGAACTAGATCTTTGGGATGCTAGTGGCTTTGACCATGTTAGAGACATGATGATTGGACACTTGAGACATTGACTACGCTTGTTTGCCATTTGTGCTCATTCGCACATGCTTGTGAGGGTCGCTCCCTACAAGCTGGTACTCCGGAGTTGGCCTACGCGACTTATGCTTGCTCGTGCGGTATCGAGAAACCTACGGGGTCGGGAGGGATAGACTCATTCCTAGAGAGGGAATGCTGGAGCTACCACCGACACTTAGGTGGCACAAGTTAGACTACATTCATGTAGGTCCCAGAACATAATTAAACAATGACATTGAACCGAAAAATGACAATCACTACTAGATAGGCTTAGTAGTTTGATTACTTTGACACACTTATAGCATAGTGTTGGGACATGTAGTATACATGATAGTCTTATTTGTTGCATCATAGTATACTTGGCTGCCATGATAGAGCATATTCATCATATATCGATATATTGGATCAGATACCTATTCGCTTGTTATGTTGGGACATGTTAGTCATGCCTGGACATACTTCATTTTGATTAAGCAAATGTACAATACATTGACATCATGTTTAATTCCAACATAGTAGCTTAGCATTTTAATTATGCTTTCATAAATGCAATCTATTATTATTATCGTTGCTTTTTGGACTTACCCTTTTCTTTTGGGGCCTAGTGGTGCATTGAGCTGAGGTCAGTAATTACCCACTAGGAACTATAAATTATAGTTCTCACGGCCTCTATTTTATGCCTTATTTCAGAGCCTTCCACGCCGGGAGAGGCTAGGGACCGCGGAAAGGGTATCACCTCGAGCTAGCTTGCTATCGAGGGACGCGTTGATAGGTGGTCTACCTTTCGTTGTTTTCTTTTTGGAGAGATTGAGAGTTGTATCCATGTATAGGGACCACCTTTTTTTCTGTATCCTTTTGGAGATGGTTATTGTCTAACTCTATGTTTTCCCTTTATGGTTTAGTTATGCTTTATTTACTTTTGTTATAGATGATAGATGTGTACTTGCTCTGATATCTCTAGTTGTAGATCATCTTTGATTTTATTTTCTGCTGTTGTTGTAGGCGCCTTATATGTGTTGACATATGGTGGGTCTGGGCGCGCTACCGGGAGGGCCTTTGCCGGTCCCGGGGCGTGACATACATAGTAACGAAATCTACAACATACAACTATGCCTCAATAAGCAGAATGAATGCATGAACATAGTAATGTATTCTACTAACATGAAACTATGTCTCAATCTACATGATATACATGATATCAAGGAAATATCTACATAGCAATGAAACCTACTATCAAGTACTATGTCTCATATCCAATCTCATGTCGGCTAACCCGAAGGTTACACTCAAACTCACATCTCAAATCTCGCCGGTGGGTAGACTCTGTGCTACACACACCCAAGACCGCCTGCTGGGTAATCAAGTTATCCAAACGCGACATCTACTCCGGAGCTCACTACTTGGGTGGAGCGACCACGCCAAGGTTCACAGACTATGTGAGTATGATCAAATCCTCTCACTCGAGGATAGTTAGTGCCTCTGCTGCACTAGTTCACATGCTACTACTCAGGAAATCATCTTTCATTCCTAAGTTCATGTTGTCAAGTTCTAAGTATTCCAACTACACTAGTTTACATGCCACTACTCAGAAAATCATTTTCTATTTCTAAGTTCATGTCATAATATTTCTACTACACTAGTCCAAATGTCACTCTTTAGATCATTTACATGTCCAAGTTCATCCTTTGTTCTTTAGCACTATAGGATTCCATGTCAAGACCCAATTCTCATACGTCCACTAAATCAAGTGCTCAACTCACAATATGATCTACTATGGAAACATGCAAGGAATTAAAGTGCAATTACTTAACATAACCTATAATGTATGATAACAATATATGAACATATGCTATAATAAAACAACTCGGACATAGGAGGAAATTCAACTGCTTCGGGATGGACACCCCCCCCCTTCTGGTGATGCCACGAAGCTAGACTCCAAGTTTCGTAATTTTCCGCCGCCTATTTCTCTCAACTGCGGCAAACGAAGCCAAAAACAGGCTTTTCTTTAATATCTCGCGCAGACTCATCGAATCGCCGAACCGAATTCACCAACGCGCTCGATTACCTAGCAATTAGGTATAAAAGAGATCAATCCCAAATTTAGATCTCATTCCAATAAAACCCACTTTGGAACCCTAGATCATAATTGTTGCAAGAATCCATTGTATAGCTTCATGACTCAAGCAATAATCATCTATTCAACATCTAAGGATTCAATTAAAACCGATTCTAGAGCATAAGAATCAAACCCTAGAAATCCACCATAAGAGGGTTTGAAGCTTACCTCTACAAGCTCCTCCAAACCAAGGAAGAAGATGAAATCCACCTTCAAACTTCAATCTCCACCAATTCCTCCTCTTAGATCCACCCTTGAGAGAGTTTCTAGAGAGAGAGAGAAAGAAAAATGGACTGAAGGGGATGTTCTCTGGCTGTGAACAAGAGAGGAGGAGGTGGGGTCCTTTTATAAGCTGCCACAATTGCAATAAAGCCTCCCAACAATTGCTATTTACAACAGACTGCAACCTGCTGTTTGCAGTGCAGGGTACCGGTATGCCTCAATGCCGTACCGGTACGCCTCTACGCAAAGGCCAAACCCGAAAGCTGCTATCCTCGGTCTACCGCGGGGTACCTGTACTCCCTGATGCTGTACCCGTACGCAGTCCCGAAATGTCCAAACCCGAGAGCAGCTGCTCTCGGTTGCTTGCCTGGTACCGGTACCACCTCCTCAATATCGGTACGCAGTGCACCAACTACAGTTTTAGCAATGCCTTAGCTCCATTTCAAGCCGAGCAATGCTAAAACCTTTTTAACCTCATCGGGACTCAACTTTAACCCTTCCAACATTGTTGGAATGTCACATGGACCACGTCCAAGCATCCTTCTCGCCATGCTTTGGTCATTTTAAACAAAAGCGGTTTAATACAACGAGAATTTAATATCTTACAATTTTAATATATAATTATTATAATTATTAAGTGCGTCAGTGCTTGCTACGCGTAACTTCTAAGGGCATGTTTGGTTCGTTTCCTTTTTACCATAAAACCGGAATCGGAATAGGTGAATTCGTTTGTGGGTGTTTGGTATGCGGAAGTCTCATTCTGATTTCGATTCCCAAGTGGAATGGGAATTCCCCAATCACCTCTTTTTACAATCCGGCCTAGGATGCCGGATTGGAAGTTGAATCCGGATGGAATGGATATTTATTCGGATTAAATTTATTTTTTCAACTTTTTTAATTAAAATATGAGTTAAAATTTGGAAATTAAATTTATTATTTTAAATTTTAATTTGAATTTGAATTAAAAATTAAAATTTAATCAAGTATTTTGAATCTAACTTATAAATTTGAATTTAAATTAAATTTTAATTTATATAAAGTTTTATTCAAATTTTATTTCAAACTTAAATTAAATTTATGGATTCAAATTAAAATTTAAATTGTAATATTAAGTTTGAATTTGAATAAATCAAAATTTAGTTTTATATTTTGAATTGTCCACTCAACTTCAAAGTTTAATTTTTTTAAAAAAAATAGATTTAAAATTTTGACATTATTTCAAAATTTTGATGTAAATTTTTAATATTTAATTTT